>NC_079410.1:19548068-19630568 GCF_029220125.1 Pseudoliparis swirei | reverse complement strand
TCGAGTGAAGCGAGACTCTCTGAAACCAGGTAAAAAACGACACTTTTAAGGACTTCCCCGTTCTGAATCGTCTCCGGCAAACAACAAAAGCTGGAGCTCGGCCTCAAATGTGTCCAAAAACCCACAAGAGCCAACTCCGACCAGCTCAGAGGTTTAAAAAAAAGAATTTAAAAAGGGTCCTTGGCCTTGAATCCCACAGACGTAGCCTACCTTCCTCTGAACGCTACACCTGCAGAGCAAAAGGACAGCGAACACCGTCGTTGACCTGCAGCGGTCGACCCGGATCAGGGAAGAGAGAGATAATGAGGCGCCTCACGGCTTCATGTATCTACTGTAACCTCCCCCCGGGGCCACACAGGGAAGAGGAACGGAATGCAAATCCCACTGGGACCAAACAGCCCGAACCACGACTGAGATAAAAACTGCCACAGGATTTGACCCGTTAGTACATCCCCCCCCCCCCCCCCTTAAATCTGACATTTCAAAACCAGAAGAAAAACCAAACACATGCTCACGAGCCACCGACAGGCAGTTCAGGAGGAGACGCGGGGCGAGAGAGAGAGAGAGAGTGAGAGAGGGAGGGAGAGAGAGGGAGAGAGAGAGATAGAGAGGGAGAAAGAGATAGAGAGGGAGATAGAGGGAGAGAAGGAGAGAGGGAGAGAGGGAGAGAGAGAGGGACAGAGGGAGAGAGATAGAGAGGGAGATAGAGAGAGAGGGAGAGAGAGAGAGAGAGATAGAGAGGGACAGAGGGAGAGAGATAGAGAGGGAGAGAGAGAGGGACAGAGGGAGAGAGATAGAGAGGGAGATAGAGAGGGACAGAGGGAGAGAGATAGAGAGGGAGATAGAGAGGGAGAGAGAGAGGGAGAGAGGGAGATAGAGAGGGAGAGATAGAGAGGGAGAGAGAGAGAGAGAGAGAGAGGGAGAGAGGGAGATAGAGAGAGAGGGAGAGAGAGAGATAGAGAGAGAGCACCCGCCGTGTGGTGGCATGGGAGAGCGGGCCTGATGGTAATGGAGTGGAAAGCAGATTAAAGATGATGATGGCAGACGGGCTGCGGAGGATAAGAGGTCCATCCTCTCATGCAGACGGTCCTCCCTCTTTGCCGCTGCCGTTGATGACGATAGATGATCACATCGAAGAAGGAAAACACAACGAGCAGAGGAACTCTTTTAATTGGTGTCATTTTAATATTTAAAAAATACGGTGGCTCGTGAAAACCGGAGCCCCCATTAGCAAAATGGCGACGCAGCCACGGAGCCAGTCGTGGTTTAATCTGCAGAGACCCAGAAGTTTGATTCCAGTAGTTCATCGTGTTCAGGATGTGAATTATTCTACTTTTTTCTGATTGGTCGACCAAAAAAAAAAAAAGACCAAAATCAACAATGCGTTCTGTATTCAGTCTGAATATACTGCAACTTGTCCGTGTCTCTCAGCAACACGTCGACGAGCGCCGACGGAAAACATAAATCCGTTAAAACATGTCCAACGTTCAGCGTGTCGTTTCATTTGAAAAGAACAAGCAGAATCACACTGACAGGCTTGAAGAGGCATCAGATGTTTGATTATGTATCAGCTGCTCAGGGGGTAAGGACTCCCTCTCTAACATGTGTTTGGATCGCTGTGAACAAATAAAATATATATAAATACATTGTGCAAGAACAGATCAAATCTTTATAATGTAGTGTGTGTGTAACCTCTGTGAACATCAGCTGTGACACTATCAGGAGGCACACGAGTGTAAATGTGAAAACCCCATGGAAACGACTGATTAATCATCCTGAAGACAAACACAGACGTGTCACTCCTTTACCAATGAGGAGGAGGAGGAGGAGGAGGAGGAGGAGGAGGCACAAAATATGACAGGAGACCAAAAGTCACGTGAAAAAGAAGACAATCGAGTCTATGTTTGCTTAAACTCGTCTTTCTTTAAAAGACTATTTATTCATCCTCCGGCTACGGCATAATCATGATCATAATCATAATCATGATCATAATCTCCCGCACGTTGTTGCCGCTGGACAAAAAGGAACCAAACTCACGTCCTGAGTGACTGTTTGAGACTTGAGCGCTCCGGTGGTTTTTCCGGGCCCCGTTGCTCCCCTGAAGCCGTGAACTCAACACCGGCGATCCCCCGAGGGGTCATCGCTCACGTGACCACGACCGGTCCGACGGGGCCGGGCCTGCTCGCCCTCGGAGGGGCTTGCTGGTGAACTGCATTAGAATTCATGTATGCAACGTCTGTTTTGGGCTTTTCCACTTGTTGTTGTTGTTGTTGTTGTTGGTATACAAGGCCCCAGACATGTTCTTCCACTGCACAACACCAGTTCTGTTGGTTCACGGTCAGGGCTCCGGTCAAGACCGACCTAATCCGGTCCGAGCTAATCGACTACTTCTCAAGAAGCATCCTTCCTATGCAGTGATCAAGGAGTTAGGAGTCCAAGACACGTGTGAGACTTCCCGACTGGACTCCTCAGCCCTCCTTCAACACACAGCCCCCTCTTTGTTTGTCCCTTTCACCTCTGGAGTTCCGACCCGAGGCCAAACACCACGGGCTGTTTTCACAAGCGCCGCCGAGCCTCGGAGCCCGCCGGCATCTCTAAACTACTTTAGCAACCAATCAATGCTCGGCTCTCCGGCTCCTCAGTGGCTCCCTCCCTCCGTGACCTTCCCATCCACCGAGGCCGACCGAGCCAAACCTCACGTCGAGAAGAATTGAATTTTCGATACGTCGCTCGACCGTCGCTCCCGACTCGACCTTCTTCAGAACACATTATTCAACCTCTTAAAGCCCTAAAAACACTTCGGACCGGGAACAACGGAGGAGTAGCGGAACACGAGCAAGCGGCGGAACTCTGGGTCCGTCTGTCCTTCCCCGGTGGTTTCCTCCCGTTATCGGCTCTCAGTTAGAACTCCTCCTCTGGAAGCCCGTGTGGCGACAGCTGCCGTGGGGGGGGTCAGGAAACACAGGGATGCTGGTCCGGAGAGATACTTTTGTGGGATTTGTTATCCACAATTGGCATTTTCAGTTCTCGGCATCCCTAGCGTCAGGCACCGATGGCGCCCGACCGGCCCGTCTGGTTCACGGACGCCATCGCGACGTCTCGCCGATGCCCGTCTACTGGTGTGTCTGGGAGGAGAGACGGATTTCTGCAGGGACGATGTAATCCTGGATTCAGGCAGGAGGGACTGGATGTTGTGTGTGTGTGTGTGTGTGTGTGAGAGACCACTAATGCCACCCGACTAGAAGGTCAGACACACACTGAGGTCCACTCTCCTAATCCTATTATCCGTGGCAGTGGCAGCTGGAGACGCACATTATGAGGAGTGTGATGCAAGATATCTGTGTGTACTACATCGCGTGTGAGACCATCGTCGGTGGTGCTTCTTCATGTGTGTGTGTGTGTGTGTGTGCGTGTGTGTGTGCGTGTGTGTGTGCGCTCGCTTGAAAGTCTTCCGATGCCATTAAAGAAATGGACCGAGTCGGCCTCCGCTCTCTTGGCTGATCAATAAAAAAGTAATTTGGTGGTGGTGGGGGGTACTCCGCTGTGAGTGAAGCAGCAGTTCCTCCGACTCTTATAGATAATAACTACAGGAAACCGACGGGAATAAATAATTCATGAGAGGGGGGGGGGGGGGGCGGAGTACACCGCTGCCTCTTCCACATCATCAGCTCGTCCTCGGCTGGATCTACATTCCTCACGGCCGACATGGAGCAGCACACACACACACACACAGAGAGAGAGAGAGAGGAAAGCACTCATAGTTAAGCTACACTTTACACTGATGGCCTCCTTCTGCGCAGATATGGATAATGTGTTTTTAACAAAAGAGGGAGGGGGGGAGGGGTCAGTCCAGTTGTTTGCCCAGCGGGCGTGACCTCCAACAGGACGAGAGCCTCCAGGAGCTGTTCAGGAGACGCGCTGGTCAGTCCATCTCGGTTACACATGGTGGCCTCTTGATCTCAATCAGTCTGCTGGGCGCCTGAACGCACCGCTGAGGTATCGAGGGTGGGGGGGGGGACTGAGGCCGCAACGACCTTCAGCTGAGCTGTGAGCGCAGCGGGACAGGAGACAGAGACGAGCACCGAGATGCCCCCCCACCCCCCCCCAGGTCTGGAGAGGCAAACGCAGTGGAGACACGATGCATTTAAAAGATCTTCTCCGGTTTACCGGGCCGAACACACAGCTGGTGTACCGCCGCTCGGTGGTTGAGTTGTTGTTGTTAAACCAAAGTCACTCAAGGACACAAAACACCCCCCGCCCCCGTGTTCTTCTAGGCAAAGCGACTGGGTTTGTGCCAATGGGGGCTACTGGTTTTGGCTCCGGTTCCCAGTCGGAAAACAACCGTCTGATGGCCGAGTGCAACCTGCGCCTCTCTTCCAAATATAGCACACACTTAAATTGGAATTGGATTACTTTTAGGTGGCTGGGGGGGGGGAGGGAGGGGGGAGGGAGGGGGGGAGTTGTCGGCAATAATACACAACACACAACCCCACTTCAAAAGAACCTGTTTGTTTTTTTTACCCTCCCTTTAAAATGGGCTTCCTTTACTTACAGGAAGCTTTTTCAGGGATCAATCTGCAGTGGAAAAGACATACAGTGGTGCATTGTGGTCCGTATGAGTCGTTATCGGTAACCACCGAACCCACGTGCAGCTTTCCTAGAAACACTCGACTGCCCCCCCCCCCCCCCTGTCAGGGTAACGGCTGAATGTCACGAAGGAGCCGGTTTCTACAAAAGAGGAATGAAGAGTGACCAAAAGGAAAAAGGGAGATGCGTCTTCTTCTTCTTCTTCTCTTTTTTTTGCACTTGTTTTCCGAACAATGACTTGTGTTGCGTGGAGACAGAAGACACGGGGGGTTGTGGTCGTACGCTGCCACACATCTATCGCTCATATTTCTTGGAACACATTCTACTTATTTCTGCAGCAAGTTTTATTCAAAACTTTATGTTGGAGCTATTTATCTTTGACATTTGTGTTTAGTTTTATTGTAAAGTAATATTGATTATTCATTGCTTATTTAGGTTATATATGTTAGAAGAGCTTTTTTCTTATGATAGTTTTAGTTTAGTTTATTGTGATTGTTGTTTAAATATTTAGTTTTAGGATCACTGATTGGGTAACACTGGGCACCTGTGGTTATATGTAGGTGTGGGTAGCTTCAGGACCAGCATGCACCTGGGCGGCCTCTGGTTTTATACCAGCACACGAGAGGCAGTGTCAGCATTTTGTTTGTTCTTTTTGTTTGTCTAGTAAATAAATTATCAGAATAATGACATACGGAGATGGACATTACTTTCTTTTGACTTTTATTTGAGTTATTTGGACAAATGGCCTCTCCACTTTATAATCCGGCCACGTCCTCTGCGGCAGTTTGACCTTGTGACGACTGAGGAGTGACGGCCGGCTCCAGGGCCTTCCCGTTGTCACGGCCCCCTCCTCTGGGGGCTGAACCCGGGTGGCTGTAACCTGACACCCCTCCACATGAGCCCGGAGGCCCGAGCGCCACAACGGCTCCCGTGACTCAGCCCAGACTCCACCTGAGGGTCACAGGCGGGAAACCGTTGCAAGAGGACACAGCGGCCATTTAATCCGTCTGTGAAACGGCGTCGGTCCGCTCATCGTGTGTGAAATGTAAATAAGAAAGATATTTGTCGACATCGCTGCTTTTGTCCCTCGGCCGTCCTCCTCCTGTACTTTCATATTATTCTGCTTTACGCTTTCCTATTAATACTCCATACAAATAAAACTGTGGGTTTTTTGTACTGTTTTCTCCAACTGCTTTACACAATAACACCACTGAGTGTAACTGGCTGCTGTCTGTGTTCATTGGTGAAATAAACTACACACATCTCCTCTAGTTCTGTACTTTACTTGTATAGTTCCCTGTTATGCTCCTTTAATTAAACTCATTCTACTGCTGATGGAAATGTTTGACTTCTCACACCACTACATGTATTGATGTAATGCACGGCAGGTGAAACGAAAGACCGATATTGAGTTGCATCATGGGAGTTGTAGGCTCTTGCTTTTTTTTTCTGGAGCGTTTCCCTATTTAAGGATGAAAAGTTAGGCTGTTTTAGCCTTGCAGCTTCAATTTAGAACATGGGGGGGAGCTCTTTTTTTATTTTTGCAACACTAAACCCCAGGAGAACACCATCCCTCATCAGAGGATTTCATCACAGACCTCCTCCTCCTCCTCCTCCTCCCACATCCACAGGAGTCAATGAAAACATTCCAGATGTCCCCCCCCCCCCCCACACACACACATCTTCCAGCTTGCGCTCGTTAACAACACACATTAACAAAGGAAGAAAAGTTGTGAACTCACTTGTAGCTCGTTGTTATTGGCCATCACGCGCCGGGCGGGCGGCCAATTAGATGGCGCCGACGGGAGGGGAGGGGAGAGGGGGGGGGGAGACTTCTGCTACGGTGTGTGTGTCACTTCTCTCCGGTCCTTCAGATCATGGTGCCCGTCACGGATGATCCCCACGGTGAATACACACGTCCGGCGTCCTGTAGGAATGATGATAAACGTGGAGTCACAACTCAGCGCTCCAGGGCCAAATGCGCAGTTTCATGTGGAGAGACGCACGGGAATCAAAACGGACGCGCGGTTAATAAAAAGAAGGGAGCAGGTGGGCAGAGGAAGAGGAGGAAGAGGAGGAGGAGGAGAGCATCACCTCCTGGACTCTTGGTCTGCAACACGCATTGCAGTCCGTCCCGGTGGTAGTGAAAGAGCGACCCGGCTGCTGCTGCTGCTGCTGCTGCGGGCTGCTGTCTGCTCATGCTCCGGGGAGGGGGGGCACCCCGCTGCGAAGAAACCCGAGAGCCGCCGGGACTCAGCCCCACGCTGCGCCCGGACCGCGAGAGGCGACTGAGGCCATCCTTCACCCCGCGGCGGTGCACTCCTGCTCGGCTCTGCGGAAGGCTGAGAGCCGGCTGAGCGACGCTCGGAGGGGGGAGAGGAGGAGGGAGGAGGGAGGAGGGAGGAGGGAGCCAATGTGAAGTCAGTTCACCAGCAGAGTGCAGCTTCCGGTGGCCACCTACAAAATAGTAGCGGCTTTGGTTGAGGGTTATTTAGCCGACCCGTGTTTTACAACTAAATTGCACACACACACACAAACACACACACACACACACACACACACACATGCACACACACACACACACACACACAGGGTGTCTACATGAATAAACAAGTTACATTTGAGACTTATTAATACCACGTCTAAATACAATTTAAGACCCAACTTACGATGGAAATACAAATCAAAAGTGGAAATATACATTAATTTGAATTAATTCATTAAAAGAAAACACACTGATGTCTGTTCAAAATGAACAGTATGGTGTAATGCGAAAGGATAACAGAAATATGTCATTGATGTTCTAAATTATATGTATTAATACAATAATTTTAGAACATGTAGGTCCCATGAACAAATGCTTATACAATCAAGTAAATATTTGTTTTAAATAATATTCCTTTTGAACAAAAAATCGATAAAATAACATAAATAAATCACAATTCCAGCGGCTTTTGAAAAGCAAATATATGTAGATAATATAATGTTTGTGTGTATGTGTGTGTGTGTGTGTGTGTGTGTGTGTGTGTGTGTGTGTGTGTGTGTGTGTGTGTGCGTGTGTGTGTGTTCTCATATCTCTGTGATGGATTGTTGTGCACAAGTTCATATTTCTACTCCTGAGCTTTTGTGAATATACTAGGTCACCAAAACACACACATTGTGTTTTCTGATTCCTGTATTGCGTGTATTAAAAAACATAGGTTGTGAGTCGGATACCTCACAACACTAGTGTTACGTCACTAAAGGTTAACTATAGGTTAAACATATTAAAATGAACCTTCTCACGGCCAACATAGTTACAGAAGCACTCGCTGTTTATCACATAGCTACTTAAAACACGCAAAAACAAGATATTAGAGTGTTTTAACAGCTAATTTCAGGACAACATTAGCTAAAGCAGAGTCCGGGGCGGTCCACTCACGTCTGCAGGGGCTGCGCGAGAGGGCGCTCGTGTTACACACGACAGCTCCTACCTGTCCAGGTGTCTCTATATCTCTATAGTATCTGAATAAAGGTGTCTATTCTTACAGAAAACCTGAACCATTAAGAAAAAAACTCCATGAAAAGTCAATACCGATGTACTTACAGTGTTCTCTGGATGTTGGGAAGATGTTTTTTCGTCACGAACAAGCGACACGAACTTGTCTTTTATTTTGAAATCGGCCTACTTCTTCCGGTGCTTCTATTGTGGCGTTCTGTCTCTAGCTTGACGCAGCTGCCACCGGGGCGCAGATGTCTGCAGCAGCCCAAACGCCCTGCCGCTTCAACCCGGGACCTGTTGATCACGTGTACCGTGGCAGCTCCTCCGGCCCGCGGGGAGCGCAGCTACCGACGACCGCGAGGTCAGTGACGTGTGTTCATGAGCGTTAAGGTGGTGTTCATGGAGGATGTTACACGGTGTTGATGGAGTCTCTCGGAGGTGCGAACAAAAAGGAAGAAAATGCCAAATTTCCCTGATCGGACAATAGGAATTCATCTGAGTTCACCCTGGATAACCTTTGACCCCAGAAGGTCGCTCCTACCGGATGCTGACAAATCAGCCTTTTGTAGCTTTATTTTTTAAGAAAGTAAGTATTTCCCTCCAGTACTTTTGAGGATACTATTACAGTCACATCCACTGGTTCCATTGGCAGGTGATTTGTTAATGTAAAGAAGTCCATATCCCAAAACAAACAATGTTTTAATAAGTATTATTCCATCCCTGAGATTGATCACCTCAAAATACTCCATTTCTAGTAAAAGTCCTGCATGCATTCAAAATCCCATCGGAGTGAAAGAAGTAAATTATTGGCAGAACGTACTAAACGATGGAAACAGCACTCATTCTGCAGAGACCGATAGAATATGTGATGCTCTTAGATTGTTTTAAGTACTTTATTGAGGTTGCTTTGTGCAGTGGTTCCCAACACGTGGGGTCCGGTCCCCTCAACGGGTCACAGGACACGTTTCTGATGGGAATGCAATGATTAATATTGTTGGAGAGAAGGAAAAACAGAGTTCTGTGACACAAACCTTGAATTACAACTCTGGTTAATTTGACCTCTTTTTGGTCATAAGTGATTATTTAAAGGGAGACTACGTGATTCCCTAAATAATACATTATTTCTCGTACAAACAAACAAAAAGCAATGAACTCAAGCACTTAATGCACTGCAGCGATGGCCTTATTTGGTTTGGTATGACCAGTAGCTCATTGTTGCTAATGTTAGCACACTTCAAACAGATATTACTATTTAGAATAACTATACTCTGGTTATGAAACAGTCTTAATTCAATATTGATGCCTCTATATGACCTGAGGGTTGTAGACTGGACAGTTATACTTGATCCACCAGTCAGAGGACTGGGACCACTAGCGGGAAATCAAACAATATATTGCTCCTAATAAGAATACTACATGTTTTGTGTGTAAGCTCTTTATCTGAAATAAATACATAAATAAAACAGCCAAATGTAGAGGAGTGGACAATATTTACCTCTGGAATAAGTAGAAGTAAAAAACATTGGCCTATAACGTCCTTAGTTACTGTTGTCATGGAGAAGCTAATGTTCTGAGAAAGAGTCCTATGAAATAATACACCATTTCTGTCAAAAACTAAAATATGTACGCATTTATATTATTTATATATATATATATATTTCTTTAAATATATATATATATATTTAAATATATATATATATATATATATATAGTATATATATACACTACCGTTCAAAAGTTTGAGATCACTTAGAAATGTCCTTATTTTTCAAAGAAAAGCATTGTTTTTTTCAATGAAGATAACATTAAATCAATCAGAAATACACTCTATACATTGTTAATGTGGTAAATGACTATTCTAGGTGGAAACGTCTGGTTTCTAATGACATATCTCCAGAGGTGTATAGAGGCCCATTTCCAGCAACGATCACTCCAGTGTTCTAATGGTACATTGTGTTTGCTAATCGCCTTAGAAGACTAATGGATGATTAGAAAACCCTTGAAAACCCTTGTGCAATTATGTTAGCACAGCTGAAAACTGTTTTGCTGATGAGAGAAGCTATAAAACTGGCCTTCCTTTGAGCTAGTTGATTATCTGGAGCATCACATTTGTGGGTTCGATAAGACTCTCAAAATGGCCAGAAAAAAGAACTTTCATGTGAAATTCGCCAGTCTATTCTTGTTCTTAGAAATGAAGGCTATTCCATGCGAGAAATTGCAAAGAAACTGAAAATTTCCTCCAGCGGTGTGTACTACTCCCTTCAGAGAACAGCACAAACGGGCTCTAACCAGAGCAGAAAGAGAAGTGGGAGGCCCCGGTGCACAACTCAGCAAGAAGACAAGTACATTAGAGTCTCTAGTTTGAGAAATAGACGCCTCACAGGTCCTCAACTGGCAGCTTCTTTAAATGGTACCTGCAAAACGCCAGTGTCAACGTCGACAGTGAAGAGGCGACTCCGGGATGCTGGCCTTCTAGCCAGAGTCTCAAAGAAAAAGCCATATCTGAGACTGGCCAATAAAAAGAAAAGATTGGTATGGGCAAAAGAACACAGGCATTGGACAGAGGAAGATTGGAAAAAGGTGTTATGGACAGATGAGTCCAAGTTTGAGGTGTTTGGATCACACAGAAGAACATTTGTGAGACGCAGAACAGGTGAAAAGATGCTGGAAGAGTGCCTGACACCATCTGTCAAGCATGGTGGAGGTCATGTGATGGTCTGGGGCTGCTTTGGTGCTGGTAAAGTGGGAGATTTGTACCAGCTAAAAGGGATTTTAAATAAGGAAGGCTATCACTCCATTTTGCAACGCCATGCCATACCCTGTGGGCAGCGCTTGATTGGAGCCAATTTCCTCCTCCAACAGGACAATGACCCAAAGCACACCTCCACATTGTGCAAGAACTCTTGAGGGAAGAAGCAGGCAGCTGGTCTGCTGTCTGTAATGGAGTGGCCAGCACAGTCACCAGATCTCAACCCCATTGAGCTGTTGTGGGAGCAGCTTGATCGTATGGTCCACAAGAAGTGCCCATCAAGCCAATCCAACTTGTGGCAGGTGCTTCAGGAAGCGTGGGGTGACATTTCAACAGATTACCTCAACAAATTAACAGCTAGAATGCCAAAGGTCTGCAATGCTGTAATTGTTGCAAAAGGAGCATTCTTTGACGAAAGCAAAGTTTGAAGAAAAAAATTAATACTTCAAATACAAATCATTATTTCTAACGTTGTCAATGTCTTGACTATATTTTCTATACATTTTGCAACTCATTTGATAAATAAAAGTGTGAGTTTTCATGGAAAACACAAAATTGTCTGGGTGATCCCAAACTTTTTAACGGTAGTGTATATTGTATATATATATATATATATTTGATATATACATGTTGTATATATATATTTAATATATATATTATCACATATTGTTATCCATATTTGTAACAAGCAGAAGGACTCCTTTCTTTTTCCTGTACTCAATAAGCAGAGTTTGTAAAGTGCTACATGAATATAATTCCCTCACTAATAAGTAGAAACTTATTCGGTTCCTCTCTTAATATAAAGTGACATAAAGAGTCAGACGCGAGCACGTATATCCATAACTTTTTATTTCATATTCGGAGCATTGATTTATGGCACAACACCACAAAGGAAGAAGTTTCTCCAACACAAAAGAAGACCAAACAAATGTTCACAAAACAAATATTAAACTATTCAAAATGTAAACACTTAAATCGTATGAAACTTAAAAGGCAAAGTTGCACAGAAATACCAACGTAAAGGAACTCGAGGCACTGAATATGAAAACAATATACACACTTATAGGTGTATTGCTCTGAATGCATGCATAGTTACTGTCAGTTGTGCTTCTGGATATATTATAAAGGGATTCACTTGTGATAAAAACTCTTAGATATGATCATATATTGCACCAGTGGCCATAAGTTAAACATGCACAGTGGGAGGCTGCAGTATAAATAGTTATATCATTTAGAAAACTATATTCTGTACATGCAAATATTCTGTAAATGTTTCATAAATATTGGTTTGAGATCCACGTCACTCCTGTGTCATATCAAAAGTGTGCATATCACTTATAGCACCGGAGCATAACAGCAGAGGGTCGACGGATCAGAATAGAAAACACACAGGAGGATTTATTGTAAATCACATCGGGTGATTCCCTCGCGCAGCCACCAGAGGGCGCTGTTGCTTTGTTTTGCTCTCCGGAGCCACGCCCCCTCGTGCAGACACAAAGAGGCAGACAGGTGCTTTCCTTCTCTTTTTAAAATAAAGAATCACAGTTACTGATGTAAGATATCCTGATAAGTTCCGGTGGCCTTCCGGCCAGAAGTATAAAGCATGTTTCATCGATATTGTACAAAAAATACCCCAAAATAAATATAAATAAATAAATATATTGATATATATGGAGAACGTGTCGTAAAAAACATACGTTATAGTGAACATGTAATAAATACAGAGCACTGGCTGTTGGTTTTAAACCGCCAGCGCCGCCCCCCCCCCTCCCCTCCTCCCTCCTCCTCCTCCTCCCTCCCCCCAACTGGTCCCCTTTCCAGAGCTCTGCATTGTCTCCTCTCAGACTCTCAGACGTCCTCCTTTCTCTCCCACCATGACATCATCGGTAACCCGGGAGACTCCCTGAATGCCAGGCGACCCGGGAAATGAGGTTTCAACATTGGAATGTGAGAGTGGAGACTAGATCTATACCCCCCCCCCCCCCCCATCACCAGACCCCACCCCGACCTAACCTTCCCTCCCCACGCAGCACAACAAGTAGGGCCTTCTTCTCGTCCTCTATGACAGACACCTCTATGTTAGGGTTGGGGGGGGGGGGGGGGGTCATATGACTCCTATTAGTACACACAGCATTCACTATGAGGATTTTGGGGGGTCCTAAATCTAAACATGTAAATCTATAACAGTACTACCACTTACCTATGTACGTCGGCCTAACACGATAAATAAACGAGTGCAATTTGTCACAGTTGAGCCTCTCGTGAGTCGAGAGGGGGACCAGCTTCTGGTCTCAGCTTCTAGTCTCAGCGTCTGGTCTCAGCTTCTAGTCTCAGCGTCTGGTCTCAGCTTCTGGTCTCAGCTTCTGGTCTCAGCTTCTAGTCTCAGCGTCTGGTCTCAGCTTCTGGTCTCAGCTTCTAGTCTCTGCTTCTAGTCTCAGCGTCTGGTCTCAGCTTCTGGTCTCAGCTTCTGGTCTCAGCTTCTAGTCTCAGCTTCTGGTCTCAGCTTCTTGTCTCAGCTTCTAGTCTCAGCGTCTGGTCTCAGCTTCTGGTCTCAGCTTCTAGTCTCTGCTTCTAGTCTCAGCGTCTGGTCTCAGCTTCTAGTCTCAGCGTCTGGTCTCAGCTTCTGGTCTCAGCTTCTAGTCTCAGCGTCTGGTCTCAGCTTCTGGTCTCAGCTTCTAGTCTCAGCTTCTAGTCTCAGCGTCTGGTCTCAGCGTCTGGTCTCAGCGTCTGGTCTCAGCTTCTAGTCTCAGCTTCTAGTCTCAGCGTCTGGTCTCAGCTTCTAGTCTCAGCTTCTGGTCTCAGCTTCTGGTCTCAGCGTCTGGTCTCAGCTTCTAGTCTCAGCTTCTGGTCTCAGCGTCTGGTCTCTGCTTCTAGTCTCAGCTTCTGGTCTCAGCTTCTGGTCTCAGCTTCTGGTCTCAGCTTCTAGTCTCAGCGTCTGGTCTCAGCGTCTGGTCTCAGCGTCTGGTCTCAGCTTCTGGTCTCAGCTTCTGGTCTCAGCTTCTGGTCTCTGCTTCTAGTCTCAGCTTCTGGTCTCAGCTTCTGGTCTCAGCTTCTGGTCTCTGCTTCTAGTCTCAGCTTCTGGTCTCAGCTTCTGGTCTCAGCTTCTGGTCTCAGCTTCTAGTCTCAGCGTCTGGTCTCAGCGTCTGGTCTCAGCTTCTGGTCTCAGCTTCTGGTCTCAGCTTCTAGTCTCTGCTTCTAGTCTCAGCGTCTGGTCTCAGCTTCTAGTCTCAGCGTCTGGTCTCAGCGTCTGGTCTCAGCTTCTGGTCTCAGCTTCTAGTCTCAGCTTCTGGTCTCAGCGTCTGGTCTCAGCTTCTGGTCTCAGCTTCTAGTCTCAGCTTCTGGTCTCAGCTTCTGGTCTCAGCTTCTAGTCTCAGCTTCTGGTCTCAGCTTCTGGTCTCAGCTTCTAGTCTCAGCTTCTGGTCTCAGCTTCTAGTCTCATCTTCTAGTCTCAGCTTCTGGTCTCAGCTTCTGGTCTCAGCTTCTAGTCTCAGCTTCTGGTCTCAGCTTCTGGTCTCAGCTTCTAGTCTCAGCTTCTGGTCTCAGCTTCTGGTCTCAGCTTCTGGTCTCAGCTTCTAGTCTCAGCTTCTGGTCTCAGCTTCTAGTCTCAGCGTCTGGTCTCAGCTTCTGGTCTCAGCTTCTAGTCTCAGCTTCTGGTCTCAGCTTCTAGTCTCAGCTTCTGGTCTCAGCTTCTGGTCTCAGCTTCTGGTCTCAGCTTCTGGTCTCAGCTTCTAGTCTCAGCGTCTGGTCTCAGCTTCTGGTCTCAGCTTCTAGTCTCAGCTTCTGGTCTCAGCTTCTAGTCTCAGCTTCTGGTCTCAGCTTCTAGTCTCAGCTTCTGGTCTCAGCTTCTAGTCTCAGCTTCTGGTCTCAGCTTCTGGTCTCAAATTCTAGTCTCAGCTTCTGGTCTCAGCTTCTGGTCTCAGCTTCTGGTCTCAGCTTCTGGTCTCAGCTTCTAGTCTCAGCTTCTGGTCTCAGCTTCTAGTCTCAGCTTCTGGTCCGAGGAGTGACGCGCCGACGCCTATCTCGACCGCTACGGTGCATTTCGGCGGGAGAGTACGACCGCCGAGGAAACGCGCTCCGATGCGAGGCTGCAAAGGGAGGAGCGGGACGAGAACCCGCCAGTGACTCGTGGCGGATTTGTTCTTCCAGGAATAAGAACGTAGGTTAAAAGGAACAATTTGACATTTTGGGAAACTCGCTCGTCCGCTTTCTCTCCAGGAGTCGGGGGAGAAGATGGACGCCACTCGGCCGTCAGTCGTCGAATATTAAAGCTACGGCGAGTAGCTAGCCTAGCTTAGCATGAAGACTGGACTCGGCTAGCCTCGCTCTGAAACTCATCAACACAAACATGTAAAAGATAAAAGGGACTTCCGACTTGAGCAGTCTCAACGCTAAGCTACGCTAACTGGATGCTAGCAGTAGTTTCACGCTTTCCCTCTAATCGCGTTCCCCAGAATGTACGCGGTCGTTTCCCTCAGTGCTGGGTCTCCACCTCCACCACGGTCCAGTCCCCGGTCGGGGAGCCGCCCCGGCTGTCCGGGGAGTAGCTGCTGACGGAGGTGACCGTGGAGTCGGGGGGGCCGACGTGAGGCAGCGGGGGCCACATGCTGCTCTCCAGGGGGCTCAAGGTGCCCCCCGGCCCCACGGGGAGGAGGAGGAGGGGCGAGCAGCCCCCCCCCCCGGACAGCATCAGGGTCCGGTTGATGAGCTGCTGGACCATGTCCACCCGCCGGTTCCACTCCAGCTCCTGTGGGGGAACCGGACGCCGCTGCCTCTGGAAATCCTGTGCGCCGCCCCGAGAGGGCGTGTTCCTGTTGGCTCCTCCCCCGGAGGCCTCGTCCTCCTCCTCTTCGTCGCCGGTCTCCATGGCTTCGTAGATGGTGCAGAGGCCCGAGGACGGGGACAGCGGGGCCCCGGTGGGGCTCCTCCGGAGCTGCTGCTGCTGCTCCACCTGCCTGCGGTGACGGTGCTCCTGCTGGAGGAGGTCCCGCCGCTGCTCCTCCAGCTGCTTCTGCTGGTCCAGCCTCAGGCGCTCCTCCTCCAGCCACGCCTTCTTCTGCTGCATCTCTCTCAGCTTCTCCTGGTGCCGCTCCAGCTTCCGGAGCTGACCTCCACCGGCGTGGCCGGCAACTGGGGCCTCCGTAAGAGGAGGAGGAGAGGAAGAGGAAGAGGGGGTCTTGGAGAAGTGCGCCGCAACAGCGGGGTCGATGGGCCTCCTGTTGCCCGGGACCAGAGCCAAGTAGTGGCCGCTGGCTATGGGGACTGTGGTAGCATGGTTCTGGTTCTGGTTCCGGTTGTCTTCCCGAGAGCGTGTTTGCAGCGCGCGCTCTTGGTCCTCTTCGTCCTCTTCGTCCGTCTTCTCGTCTCCTGTGAGACAGTCAAGATCACTTGGTGCGTCCATTAGCGATGCATGCATCAAACAGAACGGGCGGCACAAGAACAGGAAGTAGAGGTTCAGGAGAGATTTGACAAGACGGCTAAAGGAGGAACGGGGAGGAAAAAACAAAAAGAAAAGAACGGGAACTCTCAAAATAAAATGAACATCCATGACGAGAACGACACGAGAAAAACGACACGAGAACTACGACACGAGAACAACGACGAGAACTACGGCACGAGAACAACGACACGAGAACTACGACACGAGAACAACGACACGAGAACAACGACACGGGAACTACGACACGAGAACTACGACACGAGAACAACGACACGAGAACAACGACACGAGAACTACGACACGAGAACAACGACACGAGAACTACGACACGAGAACAACGACACGAGAACTACGACACGAGAACAACGACACGAGAACTACGACACGAGAACTACGACACGAGAACAACGACACGAGAACTACGACACGAGAACTACGACACGAGAACGACACGAGAACTACGACACGAGAACAACGACACGAGAACTACGACACGAGAACTACGGCACGAGAACGACACGAGAACAACGACACGAGAACAACGACACGAGAACTACGACACGAGAACAACGACACGAGAACTACGACACGAGAACTACGACACGAGAACTACGACACGAGAACAACGACACGAGAACTACGACACGAGAACAACGACACGAGAACTACGACACGAGAACTACGACACGAGAACAGCGACGAGAACAGCGACACGAGAACTACGACACGAGACACGAGAACTACGACGAGAACAACGACACGAGAACTACGACACGAGAACGACACGAGAACAACGACACGAGAACTACGACACGAGAACAACGACACGAGAACTACGACACGAGAACTACGACACGAGAACGACACGAGAACTACGACACGAGAACAACGACACGAGAACTACGACACGAGAACTACGACACCAGAACGACACGAGAACTACGACACCAGAACTACGACACGAGAACTACGACACAAGAACAACGACACGAGAACAACGACACGAGAACTACGACACACTGTTTCCACAAAGCAAGAAATGAGAGACAAATCATAAAGGTAGTTCCTGTTTGATGTTTTCTCTCTAAAGTTGTGCGTTCTTTCATACACAACAGTATTTGTCTTTGATTGATTTCATGATGTAAACTAGAGGGAAGAAGAGCCACACACACACACACATACACAGACACACACACACACAGACACACACACACAGAGACACACACACACAGACACACACACACACACAGACACACAGAGACACACACACACAGTGGGTAGAACATCTGTCAGTTTCCTCTCTAACATACAGGAAGTCCTTTCAAAATAAACTCACGTCTTCACAAGAAGCAACTCAGTTCGTTGTGTTCAGGAAACGCTCCTGAACGACTGAGCGAGCTTCAGGAAACGATCGGGAACAACGTTGTCAAGTTGAGGAACACGTTGTGGTTTCTGGATGGACTGACTAGGTTAGTGTCGTTACTAAAGGGCAGAAGTTCTGTGAAAAGTAAATCAACGTTGACTTCCCTGTTTCACACGCGACAGGAAGAGCGTCCTCCCGGAGCAAAGGGCGTGTTTGTTTGTCCCGCCCCCCCGACCCCGTGTGACCTTCACATCCTTCATCGTTCCTGGTTCATGGTCACGTGGGTCACACACAGCCTGCTGTGCTGAGTGTGTGTGTGAGTGTCTGTTTGTGCTGAGTGTGTGTGTCTGTGCTGAGTGTGTTTGAGTGTGTGTCTGTGTTTGTGCTGTGTGAGTGTGTGTGTTTGTGCTGAGTGTGTGTGTCTGTGTGAATGTGTGTGAGTCTGTTTGTGCTGAGTGTGTGTGTCTGTGCTGAGTGTGTGTGAGTGTGTGTCTGTGCTGAGTGTGTGTCTGTGTGAGTGTGTCTGTCTGTGTTTGTGCTGAGTGTGTGTGAGTCTGTGTCTGTGCTGAGTGTGTGTCTGTTTGTGCTGAGTGTCTGTCTGTGTTTGTGCTGAGTGTGTCTGTGTGTGTGCGTGTGTTTGTGTGTGTGTGTGTTTGTGTGGAGGCAGATCTGAAGCCACTTGGTTCATTTGCGTTGTGATGAGGTGCCATGTGAAGGACCACGCTGTGGAGCAGGGGCCCACAAACTCCTCCCTGAGGGCCACATCACTGTTCCCTTCTCAAGCTAGCAGACATTCATGAAGAGCTTGTTGGATTTAAGAAAAAGTGTGTGTGTGTGTTTGTTTGTGTGTTTGCCCAGAAGGGAATTCAACAGGTTTTATTCATACAATTATGCCAAATTCGGTGAAACCGCCACAGGGTTTCAAGGTGGGCGCCGCCCGTGTGATGTCACCGCGGGTGGAATCTGCAGGAGTCATGAAGGCGTAGCCGCGGGATGGAGGACGCGGGGACGCCGCTCGGATTACCTTTTGTAGTCAAACCAAAATTCCATTTTCAACCCAACACCATTGTGCATCACGTCCTGTTTTACAGGTTATTATCCCCACGGTGACGAGGAGGAGAGGCCACGGGAACTCAATAGTGTGCACACACACAAAAACACACACACAAAAACACACGGCATGCTGGATCCACGGGGGAAATAAGAAACGGGAACACAATGCCTTGCAATGATGTTTTAATGGAATTTTGAAAGATAACCAAGAGTGACCCATCGGTGAACATGTGTCGCGTAGAACGGCTTCAAATCCAAAGTCGTACATTTAGTCTTTATGTTAGTTAAACATGCAATAAACTGAGAGAGTAAACCGAGCGCTCACTGGGACAACCTGGCAGCGATGGAGGACAATGTGGGTCACAAACAATGGGCTGTTAGTCTGGAACACAAAGGATCAGCTGACTGCGTAAAACCAAACGCCTGGAACACACACACACACACACACACACACACACACACAGACACACAGTACGGGACTTGTTCACTTCCACGATCTACGCAAACAGAGCCTCTCGAAGCGCACGTTCAAAACATCACCGACTGCGATCTAACACTTCACACACACACACACACACACACACACAGCGACTAACCTGCCCTGTTAATAATCTAGCCTTTTTTATTTTGATAGCTAAAAAAGTGTTTATTTTTAAAAGGAGCGTTGTGACTAGCGCTACGGTGCTGTTGAACATGAAGCATGTGTACAGGGGGGGGGGGGCAGGTTTCAACAGGAAGGAGGAAAAAAACCAAATAAGCAAATACAAAACAAAAACAAATAAATCATTGACATTTGTTCGGTAAAAACAGGAGGATAAATACACAACGAGTCAATTTCATTCCGTCTCCGTTCTTCTCCTCTTTCTCTCCGGTGCGTGACTCGGCCGGCGGACCGGCGGGTCGGGGCCCCGCGGGGCCACAGGGGACGCAGTGTTACTTCAACAGGAACGTTCTACTAGAACATGGTCGTAGCTACTGTACATCAAGGAGCTGAAGCCAAACGCTTCATTTAAAAACGGCTACAGTCTCTCTTCCCCCATCTCCTTTGTTTTTAAAATCTGTTCCTACATTCTTCGCTCACTTTTCTTCCTTCTCTTCTAATCCAACTGGAGAGAAAACAAACAAACAGGTGACGGGGGAGGGGTGCGGGGGACAAGGTGCATTCCGGGGCGGAACAGGGAGGGGCTTATACGTTACCTGCCAGGAAACTGTCAGTCTTATCGCAGATGGTGGAGTAGTACGGCGGCTGGCCGTCGCCGGGGTCTCCGGCCTCCGCCGCCCCGAGGTGACGGAGGCCCGCCTCCTCCGGGCGGTCCGCCGCCATCTCGCCCCCGAGCATGTAGTGGTGCTCGTCGAGGGCGCCGGGCTGGCCGAAAGGCATCAGGTCCACGGTGGCGAGCGAGGGGAGGGTCAGCTCCTTGAGGAGGGCGGGGTCTTTGGCCTCCTCCGGCAGCTGCTCCTCGTTCTCCAGCGAGAAGATGCCCGGGCTCTCCGCCGTGGAGTGGGCGTTGGAGTTGGACGCGGTGCAGTCGAAGCCGTACGACGCCACGGAGTTGGCGGACTGGGGGGTGGTTCCGCCGCCGTCCTCCTCGCCGTCTCCGGCGCGCGCGTCCGCCGCCTCCTCGTCCTCCTCGAGCGCCGGCAGGCTGCGGGCGGGAGGCGGGCTCTCCAACCCGGCGCCGCGGTCCGCCGCCGCGTCGGGGTCGTTTATCTGCATCTCGTCCTCCGTGTCGCTGGCCTCGTCCCCCGAGGTGGACGGCGAGGACGGGGCGGAGGCCGGGGCGGTCGGGGGCCCCGCTCCCGGGACCTCGTCGGCGGGGAGCGTCTCCGCCTCCTCCTCTTCTCCGTCACCTTTCTCCAGGTGGATGCCGAGGTCCTCCATGTCGGGCTGGACCGAAGAGGGCACCGGCGTCTGCTGCTTGTCGGAGCGAGACTCCACCCCCGAGCTGCTGTCGTAGTCCGGCAGCTCCTCCGGCGTGCTCGTCTCGCTGCCGCTGTGGGCGGCGGCGGCGGCGGCCCGAGCGGCGCCGGGCCGGGACATCCCGGCGTGGGCCTCCTCGCCGTCTGCCGAGGTCTCCGCCTCCTCGCGGGCGGGAGACAGGACACACGTCTCGGCCTCCGCCGCCGCGCCGCGGTCGGACACGGGGCTGGGGGAGGCCGGCTGAGCCCAGGGGTCAGTGAAGGGGCCGGACTGGCCCCAGGAGGAGGCGGGGGGGATGCACGGCGCGGGAGGAGCGGAGCGGTTCAGGTTGCCCGGGCGCTCCTCCTCGTTGAAGTCGTCTGCGTCCACATTCCCGCAGCACTCGGCCACACCTTCGCTGTGCATCTCCACATCTTCGTCCTCCTCCTCCTCCTCGTCCCTCTCCTGCTGCTCCGGGAACACCTTGTGGTGCTCCTCCACCCGCTCAGAGCTCAGGTCCATATCATCCACCCGCTCCTCCTCCTCCTCATCCTCCTCCTCCTCCTCGTTGGCCATGGTTTCCACGTTGGGCGAGCTCATGAGGTGGCTGGAGTCCCCCAGGGCGTCGGCGCTCTGCGTGCCGTCCAGCAGCGCCGTGTGCTGCGGGCTGCCGGCGTCCTCGGAGTCCAGGAGGTCGTCGCCGGGCCACGCCGCGGGGGCGCCGACCGCAGAGGTCCTCGCTGGGAGCTCCTCGGAGGGCTGAGACGTGCTCATGTCGGTGGCCAGGGAGGACGGATGGTGGCCGAGTCGCCTCTGCACCTCATCCTCGTCATCCTCCTCCTCTTCGTCGTCGTCCTCGTTTATCTCCTCGTCGGCCTTCTCCACCGCCTCCTCCTTTTCGTGCGGGGAGATCAGGCCCCCGGAGGTGAAGACGCCCGCGGGCGAGGCGTCCGGCGAGAGAGGCGTCGCCGTCACGCCGAAGGCCGCCGCGGTCAGCGTGAGCAGGTTCTCCTTCTCTTCATCTTCCTCCTCCTCGTCTTCCTCCTCAGTCGATTGTGCCTCAAACTGATCTTTGTTCTCCTTCTCCTCTTCTGCGTAGTAGATCATGGTATTGACGAGGCTCTGGGGGGCCAACGGGGGCGGCCCCAGGCTCTGCTGGTCTCCCCAGGGACCGGACTGGACGTCCAGCAGAGAAGAGGCGTTCTGTGGCTCCCTGGCGGGGGACACGGGGCCCGGTGGAGAACAAGGGGGGGACATGACTGTCGTTCCGAGGCACGGAACCGACTCCTCGGGCGACTCCACGAATTTGAAGTGGTCCAGTTGAGCCGCCAGCGGAGCGTTGGAGGCCGGTCCGTGGTCCGCTTTGGCTCCTCCTCCTGACTCTGGCTGGGACAGGGGCTCTGGAGATGCTTCTGTTACTTGGACTGGACTTTCTTCATGCACTGGTTCTGGTGTCGGTACCCGTACGGGTTCTGGTGTCGGTACCCGTACGGGTTCTGGTGTCGGTACCCTTTCGGGCTCTGGTGTCGGTACCCGTACGGGTTCTGGTGTCGGTACCCGTACGGGTTCTGGTGTCGGTACCCTTTCGGGCTCTGGTGTCGGTACCCGTACGGGTTCTGGTGTCGGTACCCTTTCGGGCTCTGGTGTCGGTACCCGTACGGGTTCTGGTGTCGGTACCCTTTCGGGCTCTGGTGTCGGTACCCTTTCGGGTTCTGGTGTCGGTACCCTTTCGGGTTCTGGTGTCGGTCCCCGTTTGGGCTCTGGTGTCGGTACCCGTACGGGTTCTGGTGCGGGTTCTGACAGTTGTTCTTGCACTGCTTGGGTCGGGCTGGACATCAGTTCTGCAGCAGATGGCTCCGCAGCTGGTTCTGGGCCCTCTGACCCGGCGACGGCTGCTGCCACAGTGGCGATGGCTGCAGCTGCAGCGACGGCGACTTCCTTCCCGGGTTCTGCTGCTTTGGGGGCGCGTTTCACCGGAGTCGGGGTGCTGCTGCCCACCGTTTTCTTGGGGATGGGGGTCTTGGCTGCACCCGCTCTGGACCCGGGGGTCCTGGGGGCATCCTTGGAAGGCGTGGCCTTACCCTCTGCTTTGGCGCGGACGGGCGTCTTTGCGTCCGCAGCCTTCCCGGCGGCGGCGGCTTTTGAGGCCGATTTGGGGGTCTCGGGTTTTGCCGACTTCGATGTCAAGGAGGGGCGGGCGAGGGGGGACTCGGCGGGCTTTTTGGATGCCGACGTGGCTGGTTTGGGAACATCTGGGCAGAGAATACAGCACAAGGAACGGTTAAACTATATCAGAATTACACCCGACAACTTATAGAAGAAATAAAACACTGATATTGTTATGATCTCGTTTGTGCGTCACCTTTTTTCACGGGGGTCGTGGTTCTGGGTGGGAGCGATGATGGGGCTTTGCCACCAGAGGGGGCAGTGGACGAGAGTCTGGAGGCAGCGGGCTTCACCGGGGCGGAGGAGGTCTTCGGGGCGGCGGCTTTGGCTGCAGCCGGGGAGCTCCGGGCTGCTCCGGCAGCGGGCGGCCGGGCGGAGCCGGTGGCAGGACGAGATGACGGCGCCGTGCTGGGCGTCGGCCTGAAGAAAGGAACGCAGAGAACAAGGTTGAGCGCTGCGGAGAGAACAATGGCGGTCGCGGTTGCATATGCTCCTTCACAAATCCCCACGGGACGGACACGTCCAACTCGTCTCCAAACAACGGGGACTTCCTTATCGCCCGGCGTGTGAGAGGCGGAGCCACAGCCTCATGTGGCGGTCGGCCCTTTGACTTCTCATCCGTTACTCACATGCGAGGACCAGGAGCGGCTGGGCCGTGGTTAGAGGAGCACAAAGCCGTGACCTAATTAGCTTTTCACAGGTGTGTCACGGCCCACATCAGATGAAGACTTGATGTTCACACCACAGACCTATTAGCACCGATTAGCTGTAGTTATTGTCATTTAATAATCGGGTTCATTATTAAATGTTCTGTCATGAAGAGCCTCTGTTTTCGTTGTTGTCTTATGAGCTCGTTCAGTCGCCTGCTAACCCCGTATGAAACGTGCTATGAATGTCAGGCTGGATGGATTATGAGGGAACAGCAGACTGGGAGACATGAAATAAATCCAGAGTTCTGCAGGGATGAAGCCGGAAACCAGCAAATGAGTCGATGCTTTTGCACTTTGCGTTCCCTCCTCTGGAAGTCAATGTTCTTTTCTTAATGAGCTTCAAACTCAGGCTGAAGTTACACAGTGGGTCCATTTTGACGCCACGTAGTGTCTTAAAAAAGTCGGTCGTGAACGATTGCAAAACTTAAATGACACCAAACACTCGCCTGCCTTCGACTCGGCGACGGTGAACATGTGACCGCGGTGGAGTCCGTTGGCTATTTAAGATAGATAAAATAAGAGATAAGATATATACTTTATTAATCCCCAAGGGGAAATTAGTTCTCTGCATTTAACCCATCCTTAGTTATTAAGGAGCAGTGGGCTGCAGTGATGCGCCCGGGAAGCAACTGGGGGTTCAGTGCCTTGCTCAAGGACACTTCGACTTGCAACTAATGGGGAGAGCCGGGATCGAACCTACAACCTTGGGGTTGCAGGACGACCCCCTTACCCCACTGAGCTACAGCCGCCCCAGATATGAATAATGAATTTACGGTCAAAAATCATGAAAGCGGTGATCGTGTGTGAAGCATCACGAACGCGCGTTTGCCACGCAGATTATTTTCGGCAAGATTCGGCAAACGGACGAGGAAAAAAAGAAAAATAAATCAAATTGGCAGATTTGTTTTTTTGGATGCACAAACACGTCGGCCCCGAAGCTCTCGACTGGAGCGGCAGCTCCGAGGCCCCGAGAGCTCCTCCAGCCACATGGCCAGCTTCCCCCGAGGGGCTTAGAAGCAAAGCAGTCTGGGAGGTGAGTCCCCGGGGACCCAGGTCTCCGGTCTCCACCCACGAGGGAGAGACACTCGCTGTGCATCGGGCCCCCCTGCTGTGTCGGGCTCTCCTCGGAGCGGTGCGACCTACATCTAGTGGTCTTGACAGGGCCTCCCTGGGCCCACGCTGCACTAACTGCCTGTTTCTAAATAAAGACTTGAGCGAGGAAGAGCAGAAAGAGAACGGGGGAGGGGGAGGGAGCGAAGGTGGATGGGAACACGTTAATCTTTAATACTGAAAAGGCGAAACAAAAATAGCTTCTCTCGAATGAGCCGGCTAGAACCTCGGGCCGCGTTAAAAAGAGAGGGCGACGAGCTTCTCGCCGCCGGGAACGGAACGCGGTCTGGCAACACGCAGCGGGATTACACGCAACACGAGAGGGCGCGGCCCCGTCGAGAGCACACACGAGTTCACAGCGGCTCCACGGCGTTTAGAAACGGGCTTTGAGGAGTGAGAGACGCGTTACTCATGCTGCTGTTGGATCATGTCGGTGCACTTCTGCTCATCTAGAAGCTTGATAAAAATCTGGCGGTGGAAAATCACCAGCAGGCTCATCTGTGAAGCGTTGTTGTTGTTGTGGTTCTGCGATTACTGGGAGAAAAACAGAAAGTCTGACGATGAGGTCATTCGATAAACAAAGTCTCAACAAATCCTGAGCAGAGTGAAAAGATGTGTTGATAAAAGAATAAAAGAGCGTTTAAAAAAAGCAATGTATTCAATGAAAAAGTCAATTTAATTAAAATGTATTTAATCTAAAAAGTCTTCTCTATAACATTCTGTACTTCACCACTCATTGTCCTAGATTAATTGCTCTCCAATGAAGATGTTAAAAGGGGAAATGACACAACAGAAGGGAGACTCTGTGGCGAAGATAAGAAACGCATTACAAGCGGAGGAGAAGAGGGAGAAGCTGGCGTTGGAGATGAAGCACGCGGATGATGAAAGAAGGATGGGTCATCCGAGACGACAACGCTGTGCTGCGAATGAACCGGGAGAGAGATGGGACGGAGCGCTCGGATAATATGCATCCGATTGCACATCTTCTCATAGCCGCGTCTTCGTCCTCCTTGTGGAGGAGCGCGGCGACATCCGGAGGCGGGGCCACCGGCCGCGTGTCGAGGCGTCGTTTAAAAACACGCCGGGCGACGCGTCGACGCTTGAATTTGAAGCCTCCGATTATTCTGTAATCAAGCAATCAATGACAGAGCTTGTCTGGGTAATTGCAGTCTTTAAAAAAAAAAACATTGTTACTTTAACTCAATGCCCCCCCCCCTCTATGAATCAGGGTTAAAGCCCAGAGACGCACTGGAGCCGATACAAACCGTTTGGCAGCTGAGAGCTCAAGTCGTTGCCCGAGGATCTTCGCTAACACTTTAGCTTTATTGCAACGACACATTTCCTCAATCACCGGGGCAGAGGACGGATTACGGAGTCAAAAAAACAGAAAAGGGGCCTCCTGGTGCTGCTTTGTTGATGAGTCACGGCTGTGGTTTGAACAAGGAGATGAGGGGGTGTGGGGGGTGGGGGGTAATGAGTGCGCAGGAGCCAAGCGAGCATGCAGGCAGACATCTTGCCCTGCAGCAAAGCACGACAGAGAGCGTTTAGGCCCGCTGCGCGAGGAGGAGGCGCCGTGTTAACCAAGCGCCAGAAACTTGGAGGCGGGACCGGCAGCCTCTCGATTTAGTGTTGCCGTTTTTAAAAAGAACCCGATGAGGGATCGTCCCTTTATGGAGCGAGGGCTCGCCACACAGAGGCGTCTGCTGCGTTCTGCTGCTCAGGCAGATTCTTTCTGACGGCCTTGGCGGCGACTCGGTCTGGGGTCGACAGGGTTTTGTTCCAGAACTTTCCCTCTTTCAGTGTGCGTTCACTTCATAAAAGTTAATCGTTACCAGTGTTGGTCACCTAGAAATGTCTGACTCAGCGTTTGGGAGCACAAATCAAGATAGCGACCCACAAGGCCTGCTCAAGGACACTTCGACGCGTGGGGAGGGCGGGATGGCACCGGGTACCTTGTGGTCTACGAGCCGACCCGATGCTCACCACACGGTGATAAGAGTTCTACACGTGTCCCGTGTCCACACCGTGTGAGATGCTATGGTTCAAATCCCACATTTACAACCATTATTTCTGTCGCTCCCATTAGCTAAATATAATATAACACATGTGGGTCTGGAAAAGAGGAGAGAGAAAAACCACGGCGCTCACAAAGTGTTTTCTCAGGCGTCCGTCACATGTCTGCCGCCCAGGAGGGCGCCCGCAAACCTTTCTCACACTCAAACGTGCACTCCCCTTCCTCCTCCCTCTCTCTCCCATTTCATTTGCACTAAATCCATTTGTAAGTGGCTCTGCGGCTGCACCTCTGTGGAAACCACGGCGGGTGACCGCATCCCGGATGACACCGCCACGCCCAGAGCAGGACGGCGGTTACAGCCTGCTTAGCGCGGACGGCAGCGCCATCTGGGGCAAGGACCTGAATGCTGCCCGCCACACACACACTCACACAAAACACACACACCCATTACATCAGCAGTAATTTGTTAGATCATGAGGTTGCATTCAATTGCGCAATAAAACCAAATGATCCCTGAGGGCCATCGGAGAACACAGCATGACTAATGTGGAACACAGGTTGGCTGAGAGGTTGGTAAAGAAAGAGAGAGAGAGGCACAAATGTAAAAGCAGCGAGCTCCCCATGTTCCTCTTCTGAGTTTGTGAAATAAGGACTGAAAGCCCTTCCTTTGTCCTCTAATGGAGGCCAACATCATCCTCCGCTTCACGCAGAGCCTCTGGTCCTCTATGTTCTTTCCACACCTCTTTGTCTCTGTCTCTCTCTCTCACACACACACCTCGTTCTCTCTCCTCTGTATGCATCTCTGGCAGCAGGGACACATGACTTATTCAGCCATGTAGCTTCCATACAACGCCAGCACCATTTATTAGTATTTTTATTTCGCTCCGTCTGCGGCAGCGAAGCTTCGCGCCGCCACGTGTTTTCCGAGCCTCCTCCCCTTAACCTCCAGGTCGAGCGATTTAATGAACACATGCTCTGCATCCCTAATGACACAGCAGCTCCATCGATGCTCACCGGGCGCCGATGGAGCCGGTCTGCAACCGCCGATGCGTGGCGGACCTTTATCGTCTGTGCCGCTGCACAAGATGGACCAACGTTGGTCATGCAGACAAGCTGACGAATGAACTCATCTTGCACCGGCATCGAGGCAGGCGTGGCGTCCAAGAGACCCGTGATGGTTTCTACTTTCCCGTTTGGGCTAATCGGGCCAAAATGTTTCGCGCAAGCGACATGCACAGCAATCAGCCTGACAGAGTCCTGACCTGTGATGCATGAACGATACATTATATATATACATATATATAGACACGTATATATATACATACGTGTTTATATATATACATATATATACGTATATATACATACATACGCATATATATATACATATCGTATATATATATACGTATATATGTAACAAAGAACAAGAGCCATAATAAAGAGTCCTGGCATTGACAACTAGAACACCTAATTTAATTTGTCTAAAACATCCAGAAGAGCAGCTGGTGAGCCTTCAGTCAGATTGATGTCACTTAGTGAAACCGGCATCTCCGCACCTTTATCGTCTCATAACTGGAACCTGCTGCACATGGAATTAAATCAATTGAGCCTTAAAAGAAACCCACTGGCGTGTGTGTTTTGATTACCAAATATTTTCACTCTAATCTCAAAAATGTCCCTTTTCACCATGTGACTGGTTTCCCAGAGCCCATCACAGTTTTGGGTTATAGGAACATCTGTTGGGATGGCAGTAAAGACAGAAGGGCTATGTACAGACATTACATGTGTACAATACTGTACTGTATGTAAAGAAGATGAAATCCTAATATTGTTACGAATAATATTGTTGAAACATTGAAACCTTCTTTGAGTGTGACTCAGAAATTATTTTTACAAAGATACCAGATAACGGTGGAGGAGATCAGGAGGAGGACTGCTCCACCTGATTGCAAACTATTCAAAGACAGACCACAACAAGCGGCAGATACAAACTGTCCATCACGACGAGGCATTTAAGCGCAGGCGAAGACAGCGAACCCGTAACTAGTCTTTCCCCAGTTTTCCGACCTGTCCCACACTGCCCCAATAAAATATTTAGATAATATTTATAGTGTATTAAATTCTGCCATCCTTCGTGCTTAGTAAACTAAGCTGTTTATGTGAAATTTTGTTTTTACCATTTTACTGTGTGTATGAGGGTTGTATTTGGCCTTTATTTTCAATAAAGAATATGTCACACCCCATCAGTCATGTCTCTCCTCCATCATGTGTGTGTCCTCTGACGATACATTTAAAAAAAATAATTAATGTAAGTTGGGGTTTCATTAACTTGTAACACTCTACTGGAATAAACCCTTATGTGAAGCTGTAGAAATTAGTGTTGACATAGTGTTACCATGACTATTTGCCTTAATCCACATGCCTAACATGTCGGATCTGTAATTTACACCATGCGATTTCAGGCCCAGCTAGCTAAATTATCAGACTAGTTAAATCAAGATGCCAAGTTCAATACACTTCCAATTCACGACACATACACAGTGATGTAGAACATGAAGATATTTAATTAATGAACACAACAAACAACAAATTGCTAATTGTTAATATTTTCAATGTGTGTGTCAACACACTTTTAAAATATCCACCACCACCTCTACCATTCCTGGCCCCAAGGTGTGCGTGAGGAGGTCAAATTGATCATTTGACCTCACCTGGTTGGCGAGGTGCTGGAGCTGTTGTCTGGAGGAAAAGATAAACATAAATTCAGGATAAATAATGTCTATTAAACCTGTCAGAGCCCAGATATAGGATGTGGAATATTGCAAATTACTTGAACTCCGTGGCTCTCCCTGTGGCCACAGTGGGGTCTGATGCCGCAGCATGGCCACTTTTAAATTCGATGCTCCTGGCAGCCAGAGCACCGACGGAGGAGCACAGGTCCTTGGCTTCGCCAACAAAATGGGAAAGACATATCATGACACGAACACAGTATTAAATTCAGATTTGATGCACATACCAATGTGACAATGAAACACTTATTGACACTGGGGTGTAATAGTTTGGAGCTGGCTTTCTGAAGTTCTTTATTGATATAAAGTAGTCTTTAAAGTCTTTAAAGTAGTTATTTATTGATATAAAGTAGTCAACACTACCTATGATGCCTCAGAGTTATCCAAAACTGGTGGCTGCCTCAGAGGTATCCTTATTCCAAAGCAGCCTGGAAGTCAACCAGTCTCAACGTCAAGTGCCTCACAGGCATCATTTGAAAGATAACCACTAACCATTAACAATCACTCAAATACAGTGATTAATCTGCAGTAATTAATCTTACTTTGTTACCTAATGTTTTAACCAGATTTAGCTCGCTAGCAGGTAGAAATGACATTACCACAGCTAAGATTAGCATAATCTATCTGCTAGCTAGCAGGTTGAAATAACATTACCACAACATTAGCCGGCCCAAAAATAGCTACGTACCTTTGAAATTGTTGAACCAAGTGGGTTAAATGCGCTCCAAATGCGCTCCAAGTGGGTTTGGCTCCAAATGCGCGGGTTTGAATATGCAATGCGCTCCAAAAAGTGGATTTGAATATGCGCAGTGGGGGTAGCGCATTGATTGGATCAGAGTTTTGGGGGGCGGGACCACCTTCCGGCGCCTTCCAGGCAGCGGCTGCCTGGAAGGCTCCGGTGAGGGCTCAAAACACCATCGAGCGACATCTTGCCCTGCAGCAAAGCACGACAGAGAGCGCGTTGGAGGCCCCGCTGCCGCGAGGAGGGACGGCGCCGTGTTAACCAAGCACCAGAAACTTGGAGGCGGGACCGGCAGCCTCTCGATTTAGTGTTGCCGTTTTTAAAAAGAACCCGATGAGGGATCGTCCCTTTATGGAGACGAGGGGAGCTCGCCACACAGAGGCGTCTGCTGCGTTCTGCTGCTCAGGCGGATTCTTTCTGACGGCCTTCGGCGGGCGACTCCGGTCTGGGGGTCGACAGGGTTTTTGTTCCAGAACTTTCCCTCTTTCAGTGTGCGTTCACTTCATAAAAGTTAATCGTTACCAGTGTTGGTCACCTAGAAATGTCTGACTCAGCGTTTGGGAGCACAAATCAAGATAGCGACGCCCACAGGGCCTGCTCAAGGACACTTCGACGCGCGTGGGGAGGGCGGGGATGGCACCGGGTACCTTGTGGTCTACGAGCCGACCCGATGCTCACCACACGGTGATAAGAGTTCTACACGTGTCCCGTGTCCACACCGTGTGAGATGCTATGGTTCAAATCCCACATTTACAACCATTATTTCTGTCGCTCCCATTAGCTAAATATAATATAACACATGTGGGTCTGGAAAAGAGGAGAGAGAGAAAACCACGGCGCTCACAAAGTGTTTTCTCAGACGTCCGTCACATGTCTGCCGCCCAGGAGGGCGCCCGCAAACCTTTTCTCACACTCAAACGTGCACTCCCCCTTCCCTCCTCCTCCCCTCTCTCTCCCATTTCATTTGCACTAAATCCATTTGGTAATTGGCTCTGCGGCTGCACCTCTGTGGAAACCACGGCAACGGGTGACCGCATCCCGGATGACACCGGCCACGCCCAGAGCAGGACGGCGGATTTACAGCCTGCTTAGCGCCGGACGGCAGCGCGGCCATCTGGGGCAAGGACCCTGAATGCTGCCCGCCACACACACACTCACACAAAACACACACACCCATTACATCAGCAGTAATTTGTTAGATCATGAGGGTTGCATTCAATTCGGCGCAATAAAACCAAATGATCCCTGAGGGGCCATCGGGGGGAACACAGCATGACTAATGTGGGAACACAGGTTGGCTGAGAGGTTGGTAAAGAAAGAGAGAGAGAGGCACAAATGTAAAAGGCAGCGAGAGCTCGCCCCATGTTCCTCTTCTGAGTTTGTGAAATAAGGACTGAAAGCCCTTCCTTTGTCCTCTAATGGAGGCCAACATCATCCTCCGCTTCACGCAGAGACGCCCTCTGGTCCTCTATGTTCTTTCCCACACCTCTTTGTCTCTGTCTCTCTCTCTCACACACACACCTCGTTCTCTCTCACTCTGTATGCATCTCTGGCAGCAGGGACACATGACTTATTCAGCCATGTAGCTTCCATACAACGCCAGCACCATTTATTAGTATTTTTATTTCGCTCCCGTCTGCGGCAGCCGGCGAAGAAGCTCGCCGCCACGTGTTTTCCCGAGGAGCCTCCCCTCCCCCTTAACCTCCAGGTCGAGCGATACGAATGAACACATGCTCTGCATCCTAATGACACGCGGCTCCATCGATGCTCACCGGGGCGCCGATGGAGCCGGTCTGCAACCGCCGATGCGTAGCCGGACGCACATCGTCTGTGCCGCTGCACAAGATGGACCAACGTTGGTCATGCAGACAAGCTGACGAATGAACTCATCTTGCACCGCGGCATCGAGGCAGACGTGACGTCCAAGAGACCCGTGATGGTTTCTACTTTCCCCGTTTGGACGCTAATCGGGCCAAAATGTTTCCCGGCGCAAGCGACATGCAACGAGCAATCAGCCTGACAGAGTCCTGACCTGTGATGCATGAACGATACATTATATATATATACATATATATAGACACGTATATATATACATACGTATTTATATATATACATATATATACGTATATATACATACATACGTGTATATATACACATATACGTATATATATATACGTATATATATGTAACAAAGAACAAGAGCCATAATAAAGAGTCCTGGCATTGACAACTAAGAACACCTAATTTAATTTGTCTAAAACATCCAGAAGAGCAGCTGGTGAGCCTTCAGTCAGATTGATGTCACTTAGTGAAACCGGCATCGGCTCCGCACCTTTATGCGTCTCATAACTGGAACCTGCTGCACATGGAATTAAATCAATTGAGCCTTAAAAGAAACCCACTGGCGTGTGTGTGTGTGTGTGTGTCGGCAGTAGAGGAAGCAGGGTGTGTCTGATAGGGGCAATCAACGTTCCTCATCTAGCTCTCTGCTGAAAGCAGCCCCCGAGTTACGGATTGAGGGGGATTGTAAAAGGGCACAATCTAATTAAAGCAGATATTAATGGGCCTGTCGAAGCGCGTCAAATGGACGAACGCCGATCCCTGCACGAACACACTGAACAAAGTGCGCCTCCGAGGGTACGCGGCGCTGTCAGAGCAGCCCATCATCAGTAATGGTTGTCTCTCTCTCTCTCTCGTGGGGATTCATCTCGCTGCGGATAAATCTTCCTCTGCACATCTCAGACGACTCGCTCCCGCTCTGACGCCACAGAGCGCTGCATCTAATCCAATCTTAACCTCATTACAATATTAGCTTCGGCTGGATTTCAGCTCCATTTTGACAGATTTAGCTCATTAGCCTTTTTTTTTAATTATTCGAAAGCCTCACCGGTCACTTCTCAAACGGCGCATTTGCTCAAGTGAAAAGGGGCTCTCGATAGCACCCATACAAGATGTGCTCGTTCCTCCCGACTTGGACTCATGCAGTTCACTGGGTTCACTTCTCTGAAGCCGGTCTGAAATATACCCAGAGGTAGGAGACGGGTGAGAAGATGTCACACTTGTTATTAGTTATAAAAACTCTACCACTTGTGTTCATGTGTTTGCAGCGAAGCCAAATGTGGGTTTGTGAGTATTACATTGAGACGGTTTCATGACCAGTTAAAAGGTTCCCGGCGGTCCAGTAACTCGTAGCGGTGGTGAGTGTGTTAACCTGGTCGGTAGTGAAGAATGACATCACCATGCCAGTTCATCCTGGCATCCAACAATGTGGCTTCTGTGCCACACTATCATGCTCCAGGGTAATCCCCCTTAATTAGATGTTAGCACATCAACTATTGTATAAAGCTGTAATCTGAATGTAATCTCAACAATCCAACTGCTACCCGTGGCACGTGGAGTGTGTGTGTGTGTGAGTGTGAGTGTGACCTAAGGGATTTTCATATGAAAAGCCCCTTGCTAGAGTAAAAAAACAAAAAACAAACCCCTTGCTGTCAGGAGGAAGTTAGTCTCTTGGCCATGACTGTGATTTTTCATGGCCTCCTTTGGCTTTTGTTTGATGGATGTATTATTCCATAACTTAATCAGTGCTGCCATCTGTCAATAACCGTACATGACGTAAACACGAAACATAAATACATTATTTGGATGAGTAACTACTAACATTTAGTATTTGGCTCGTCAGAAATCTCTGGCGGATAAACGTCGTCCTAAATATGTCAAGGAAGCCAATAAGCGTCACGATCCAGCTAGAAGTGCCTCCCTTTGAGATGCGTGTTTATGTTTATGTCTGCACAGACATGCCAGCGAAGCGACCCCGCATCGTACCACCCGGCGGTGTGTGTGATGCAACGGGGAGGAAGAAAGAGGGCCATTGCTCTCTCAGACAAACAAACAAGAAGCAGAGGCGGTGCGATGAACTCCCGAAGGCTCCGTCGTATTGTGATCTCCCCCGTCTCAGACAAAGGGCCCCTCAGTCTCCTGGGCCGCGGACGAGCCACCTCCGGCCCCGACGCCGCGTGACTCAGGTGAGGAATGGCCCTGCTGAGACTCCGCCCACTCCTCCATCTGCCTGATGGATCATCGAGGTCTGGATCGTGGAATATGCCTACTACCAACTACACCACTGCCCTGTTGAGACTCCGCCCACTGTTGAGACTCCGCCCACTGTTGAGACTCCGCCCACTCGTCCTCTCTACCTCCATCTGCCTGATGGATCGTGGAGGTCTCCATCGTGGAATATGCCTATACCAACTATTCATACACTCTGTCATATTCATTGAATGTGTTTTAACTCTAATCTGTCCCTCTGGTCACATGACATCTATTGTTCTGTCCATCCTGGAGAGGGATCCTCCTCTGTTGCTCTCCTGAAGGTTTCTTCCCTTTTTCCCCCCCTGAAGGGTTGTTTGGGTCAGGGATGTCTATGTGAACAGATTGTAAAGCACTCTGAGACAAATTTGTCATTTGTGAAAATGGGCTATACAAATAAACTGAATTGAACACATGCCGACTCACTCACTCGCTCATATACACAAACGCTCGCTACGGGGAAAGTTCATCTTAACGTTCTCTGAACCGGCTGCTTCACAAAGCGTGGTTTATTAATAAAGCCGCTGCAGACCGCTCGCTCTGCGAGGCGATCCTCCAGGGCTCGCTCTGACATCGGCTCGCTGCTGGCCTACGTAAAGCCGGCTCTTCCAGGTCTTTATGTGTGGATTCATTGTGTTTTTCTTGTCAAACAGGGCCGTCTTTGAACCCGTGGCCAAGTGAAGAGGTTTGAACCGCCTGCTTCTTACTAGGGAGCCATTTATTATGCTGAACCCCGTTTCCAATTCTTATCTATTTGACAATTTACTCCTGATTTGATGCTTTTACGGAGCAAATTTGCTGATTTTCTGGCAAATTGTTGGAAAGGCTTTTAAGAAAAGAGGCCAGCGTGTTGAAGGATGACTAAGAAGAGGACCAATCAGACGGCTGCCATCTCCAGACACACAGTGAGCTCACGCAGGGACGCCCACAGGGAGAGGCTTCAGCTCTGCATAAATGTCACACCTGGTTGTCTTGGAAGTCAAGGGCTTGGGTGAGGCGGCAGCAGCACTCGGCTTGGTGGGAGTTGCAGAGGCGGTCCTGGGTGCTAGAGGAGAGGAGAGAAGAGGACAGGAGATGAGGATAGGAGGCGGGACGAGAAGAAATGAGAGGAAAGGAAATTAAACGTCATGAGATGATCGCAGGGGAGAACAGAATATGAGGACAGGAAGGTAAAGGAGGAGATAAGAGGAAAGGAAATGAGACGACAGGAGAATAACGATATTAGACCAGTACTATAAAGCATCGTTGAGATTAACATGTTACAAATGTAGGTCATGTCGTCAGGCTCTAGAGCAAATGCCCTTCTGGATGACCAGCGGCCATCAGCCCCGTGCTGAATGTCTCCTGATGCCTCCGTCTGCATGTCACACAGTCGACACTCCGAGCAGGAGAGACGTGAACTTTGCAATTTGTTTGTTTTGCGGTGACATTTTCACTCACCTGGGGGCTTTTTAGCGGCGGCGGCGGAGCCGGTTTTGACGCCAGCAGCGGCGGCGGACGCCGTCTTCTTGGCCGACGTTGTAGTTCCGGTCATCGACTTTGCACCGTTGGTGGCCGGGGCCGCCCCCGCGGGTTTCTTCTCAGCTACTTTGCTCTTGGAGGCCGGGCCCGTTGGTCTTTTAGCCGGCGCTGGCGTCGGGGTGATCTTTTTCACCGCGGCGGCAGGCGCGGTTTTCTTCGCCACTCCGTTGGTCTGGGGCTTTGACACGCCGTTGGAGAGGCGGCTCTGGGTCGTGTTGGGCCGTGACCCAGGTGTGGTTTTGGTTGGGCCCGCGGTGCCAGGTTTCGTCTTGTCCGTGGCCTTGTTGGTCGTCTTGGCTTTGGAGTCGGCTGACGGTTTGTTGCCGGTCTTGGCAGCTGCGGTGTCCTTGGCCGGGTCCGGCTTGGGTTCCGCCTGGCCCGGCTCTGCTGCGGGCTGCTGCGGCATCTCCCCGTCCGCCGGACCGGCCGCCTGGTCGGGCTCCTGTCCCGCGGCTGGCGCCGCCTCATTTACTGGATTGGATTCCAACGCTTCCATGGGCTCCAGCGTTGCCGTGGCAACCCCATCCGGCTTCATCTCTCCTCGAGTGGTGGCGGTCCGTCTCTGCAAGGCAGGAGGGGGGCTGAGTCAAATCTCACAGGACGGCCTATGGGCTTTCTGGAGACGGCGAGGTCCGGTCTGGAGGGACAGGAGGAGAACGTACGGTGAAGTTAGTCAACAGCAAGACCAGACACGAGAGGCAGCCTGCGATCTCTATCGGGAGAACACAAGGAATGTTGTTCACCCCGGGAATCAGATACAGCGATGGCGTGCATCTTCAGCTTCACCATCACAGACAGAAATATGTTTGTCCAAGTGTAAGCAGAAGAATTGAAACTGAAATGGAGTAGGACGTGGAGAAAGACATACACTAACAGTCAAACGTTTTAGGACACCCCCATTTTTCCAGTTTTTATTGAAATTCAAGCATTTCAAGTCCAGTGAAGAGCCTGAAACAGTGTTGGGAAGAACTTTCTGAACAATATTTGATTTCCATTGTAGAAAGAATGCCACAAAGTGTGTTCGGCTGTTATATCTGCAAAAGGTGGCTAAACTTTGATTAGTCAAACATTTAGATGGCATCTCGTTAAACAAAACGATTCCATGATATTTATTTTTTTCTCTAAAATGGTTTATTACCTTCGCATTGAAAATGCGGAAGGTAATGTTTTGATCGCCGTGTATTCATTTATTTATTTGTATGCGTGTTACTCGCATAACACAAAAAGCATTAAACCGAATCGCATGAAATTTGGTGGGAAGATTGGTTATTATCCGGGGACCATTTGATTAGATTTTGGGATCAATCGGGTCAGAGGTCAAGGTTGTGAAAAGGTCAAAATCATCTTTTTACGTACAAGAGGGAAACCTCAGGCCCAACAACTAGATCAACACGCTTTATGTCATGTTCTATGTCCTTAACCCTCCTGTTACCTTTACATTTTACTGACATATTTTACCCTCGGGGTCAATTTGACCCCAGCAATTAAAACCTCCAGAAAATTATTTGAATTAATATTGTTTTCCAAGTTTAAGTGTGAGGTACTTTATGTTGGTTTGTTGACTACCTAAATAGCCCTTTAAATATATTTAAAAAGTTGATATTTCTTATGTGTTTGACACAGTGAAAAACAGCCTGGGGTCAAATTGACCCCAAAGAACACCGACATTAAACATTGAATGGGGTCAAATTGACCGGAAAGGTAACAGGAGGGTTAAGGACGACGGGCAGAGGAGGACATGGCTACTGCAGAACAACAAGCGTGTTCTATCAACAGCCTCGATCAGCCTCTCTGTGAGGCTGAAACGCTCAGTGACACACTTGGCCAGCGTAGCTGCTACGGGTAATAAAATGGCTTTGGATTCCACATGAGTGAAGCGTGCAAACGGCACACGCACACAGGCCACCTGTAATAACGTCAGGACACGCAGCTTGATTGAATCTGCAAGCGCCATTAGGCCATAAAAAGGAGAAGCCGGATGAAGTGGGGGAGAGGACTTGGGTCTGTGTGTGTTTGCTAAGTGTTGAGGCAATAAACCCCCCGAAGACGGGGAGACGGTTTGACGCGAACAAGAGGAGTCGAGGAGACACGGGCAGCCGAGGACGAGGAGCGGGACGAGCCCCGACCGAAGGGCAAACCATCTGCAGGCTGTCACGAGTCATCCCCGTCAATATTAGACAAGTGTCTCTTATTTAGTTTCCTCAGCTTCCTTGTGTAAAGGAAGGAGGAGAGGAAACAGATAGGTTTTTAAAAGCCGGAGGGGGAGGCAGGAAACTAGCTTGACAAGCATTTACAAACGGAGCAAAGTGGTGAGACACTCTGGAGGCGACGCGGGGCCAGTGGGGAGGAAGCGGCCGGCCCGTGGAGCGTGGGAACAGCCGGTGGCTCGAGGGACGGGGACGCCGAAAAAACAAAAAGATGTGCAATGAGCTCACTATTGGCCGATCGCTGCCGGTTCGGTCGTCCGAGTTTCCGCTGACCTAAACGTGCTCGCCGTCCTATTCCTAGGAGGGGACAGACATCATCTCTGTGCCGCTGGCTTCCTGGAAACAATGCCCTCATCGTGGATTCTCCATCGCGCGTTACTCATCCTCTAAAACTGATATGTCAAAAGGCTTGCTTTCTTTCTTTCCTCCTCCCTTTCTCTCAAACAACCCCCCTCCATCATCTCCTCCACCGCTACTGCACTCCGTCCATCCCTCTGTTCTCTGTTTTGCCTCTGCACAGATGGCCGGAGCAGCTGAGGAAGGCCGGAGGGGGTGAGACGACTGAGTTGTTTTTTTATTTATCGAAATATCCCAAATAACAGAGGAGAAGAGAGACACACGGCGAGCGCCACGAGCCAGAACAAGCCGCACCCTCCGGTCACTAGGGGGGTGGGGGCGGTTAAATGCCAGTGAGGCTACATAATGTGGACAGTTGGCTCCATCGTGTTGCTGCCCACCACGACCAGACACCGCCTTGAGGAGAGAGGACACTGGTGCAGCAACATGGAGCAAAGACTCGTTCACTGGTTTTACGTTTGGCTCCAGAACAAAACCTTCAGACGCCTTTCTTTAACACAGCTCAATCTGATTGTATTGAAGTCTATGAGAAAATGACGACTTCACTCTTGCTTTATTCTCTTAAACTCTTGTTGGCAATGTTTACGATGGTCTCAATCTCTAGTTTCAGGACTTCCTCAACACAGTATAATGTTTATTTAGTAGATTCTGGTCACATTTAGAGTCCAATAGACCATAGAGCAGAGTGTGCTTTAGGGCGGGGCTACCTGGTGATTGACGGGTTGCCACCATGCGTTGTCTGTCAGAACGTAAACCCTCTGAACGGTGTGTTTGCAGTTCATCAAAGTACTCGTAGTAGTTGGCGTTTGGTTGCACTTGGCGCCACCCTATCGAGTCACTTCTGGTTGCAAAAAGCCAAGATGGCGACGGCCATAATGCCGAACTCGAGGCTTCAAAAGCACAGTCCCCAAACCACTGGGTGACATCGCCGTGCCGACGTTCACGTCGTACACACAGCCTATGGTTCCGACTCGCTAGGGCCATTGGTTGCTTTAAATACACTCTACGGCTCATTTATGTTGATGGCCACATGGGATTACGATGACGTAGTAGTCGTAGATCTCGACGTATGTTTTTCCACAACAATCTCTAAAACATTCACGCCGCTGTTCGTGACCTCCAGGTGATCCAGGAAATAAGACTCCGTTACCCATCACCATTCCCTCCTCTCATTTCAGACTCATGTCCTGCTCTTGCCATCCTAGACTAAAGCATCTGGACTGGCAGTTCTATTTCACTGCTGCGCTGTGTGTGTGTGTGTGTGTGTGTGTGTGTGTGTGTGTGAGAGAGAGAGTGATAAATCCTGATTGCACGGCCACAGCCAGAGGAACATTTGTCTTTCTCCTGCGAGCCTCCAGACAGCTGTGATACGTCTCTCTCTCTCTCTCTCTTTGGCTCCGTTGCTCACTCGCCTGGCCTTACGTCATGAGGCAGCCAGTCTAGCAGCCAGGGCAGGAACGAACTTTTGAAAGAAGACAATATATTATCTCCTCGCCACAGAAACTAAACCGATCCATAAGCTCTTCATTGAGAAGGCTCTGGCACAGATACTCGTCGTTCCAGTCGGTCGCCACGGCTCGACATCATCTAACTTTTTTGGCCCCGATTACTGCGGCAGCCTCAACTGAAACATCTAACCCCATCAAGGCTATTAAAGCTTTTTCATTCAACATGATTAGATTAGAAGAGTTACTGCACTTCAAACGCACCGAGAGCGCTGGCTGTTACGAGGGATCACATTTGGCGAGGGCCGAGTCGGCCTCCTCCTTATGACGTCTGCACAGCCGATCCTCCCCAACAGACGGTTGCAGAAGTTACATTTGAGAGTTGAATTCCTCGTTAATTGTGTTATGCTACTTGGGTATTGCTGAGAAATCCTCCCCATTTACCGCTGCTTCACATTTACGCTTTGCGGCACAACTCTGTTCGTTAAGAAGTTAAATGTTTTGCCGGTTCATTGGCACCTCAGCTGCAGCGTGTGATTCCGTCACGTTCCCATCTTGTAAGTAGAGATGTCTTATTTGTGATTATATAGCCAGTGTGAGTGCTATTTCAATACTGTGAAAGTAGCAACATTTAAAATCCACAGAGAAAATAAAACAGCTCGATTCAGACACTGCACCTTTAAATGGTCCGCGTTTGAAATGGAAACGTGGCGCGTCGCTTCATATCCGGGTTGCAGTGCATGTGAATGACATCAGCTGACAGGAAGTCAACACGGGCCCCGGCTGTGCTCTGGTGATGCAACTCCATAAAGACGCGCCGAAGCGGAGCGTCTCATGTTGAGGGTGAATAGTAGAAACCCGAAATACAAGTATGAACCTGGAAATGAGCACGACGCGTCTCCATTAGGAGGGTTACAATGGGATTGCACCACCATTCATTACACAATGCTGCCCTGGGGTCACGTGATTCAGGTCACAATACAGACGATTGGACCCGGGGGGTGTCCCGTCTTCGGTCCGTGTCCTTTTTCATGCGAGGAAACCTGAAACGCGTGAGGCCAAATGTGTTAGAGAGGATTGTTTGGGAGGAAACTAACAAGATCGTAGGTTCGACAACCTCGTCTGTAACACACTGGATGTCATTTACCTCACAGGGGACAGAATGAAGCCTGTCCAGTGACACACTTCACTGCTTGTGAGCTGGTGCACATTTCCAGAAGCTGATTCTAGACAGATGTCCGTGTCGGCCGCATTGGGTCCATTTCAAAACATTGACAACAGTGTGTGAGTGTGTGTGTGAACTGTTTACAACGTTAGATGGCTTAATCTGAGGAGAATTGCTTTGTCAAGCTACAACAAGACGAGGACGCAAGTAAGCCGGCCCGACCTCAGCGGCACACATGCGCACGAAGACTCTGGTTGGAGAATATCAAACTCCACAGGCTGCAGCCGTTCAGCTCCGAGCCTCACGAGCTGCAGAACAAGAGACGGAGCGGAGCGGCGTGGGAGCAGAGCGCTGCAGACATTGTGAATGCAGTCGAGTCCGCAAAAATGTGTTAGTCGGCCTTCGCGACGGGTCGGCTCGTGTGGTCGCCGCTCACGAGCCGGCGTCCCACTCGGAATTCCCCGCAAGCCTCAACGATGAGCGACAGAGTTACAGAGAACACAGGAAACCCGCAAACACCAGGGGCACTGGTCTGAGACCAGGATCAGGAAAGACCAGTGAAGGACTCCACCCCCCCCACAAACACACACAACCTGTTTACATTCTTTGGATGCAAACTTGGTGACACGCACACAAAAATGGAAAAGCACATGATCCTAAGTTAGTGAAATAAGGACTGAATGCCCTTCCTTTGGCCTCTAACCTAGAGGTCAAATTCACCCTCCGCTCCACGCAGAGACGCCCTCTGCGTGGTTTTCCCCGACACCTGTCTGACTGATGCACACAATCTCTCTCCCTTTGTTTTATATCACATTTTTAAATATATTTTAAAGGCACATTTTGCTTTGAGGGAAATGCAGTCTACTTTATTTCTGTTGTCGTCATTGTTATTATGACACTTAATCCGCCTCCAGCAGTAAACTAATGAACGTGTGAGGTGTGGCCGACCTGTTCGGGCTTATGGCGTTAACAACTGGAAGGCATCCAGCTCCTCTGAGGGAGCTCAGCGTTATTGACTGTCTAGACAAACAAAACGCTGTGTTCTTCAATAATCAGGTCATCAGCATATTTAAACAGAACACTTCTACCCAGTTTGGTTTTGCCTGGAGTATGACAGTCTACTACTGTGTGTGTGTGTGTGCAGAGGGGGGGGGGGGGGGGTCACATGCACTATAACAAGCCTGTTTAGAAAACAGCCGGAGGTCACATTCAAAAGAAGAGCTCGCAGAATTATGCAGTGAACGATGAATTATTACCATGATGCAGATTTCCAATGAAGAAGCGTGAGGAGCTAAATGTTGAGTTAAAGTGAAAGCTGCTCCCGGGCCGCGGCTTTCACTTTAACGTCGCTGAGATGAACAGGAGAGCCCTCTTCACACTGAAGGCCCGAGTCAAAAGCGCCTTTAGCCAGCCGAGGCGGATCGGCGCGGTGGGGAAGCCGGCGTTCGCAGCTCGGCGTGTACGTGCATTCTGTGAGCCGCCTTCTCTCCCCGGGGCCGACTCGACATCGTCAAAGAGAGGGGTGACTGCGGGGGGAGAGGAGGTGGAGACGGTGGAAAAGACGGAAGAAGAACGTGAGTTTATGTGGCCGATGTTACAAATGTGATGTTGCCGGTGCGAGCTCGAAGGGATGATCCAGAAGACGCTACTGGCGCACGAGCAGAGGGTTCCAGCAAAGTCGCCGGCGGCGAGAGGGCGTCGGCGGGTTTTGAAGCCATTTTTAACGAGCAGTCGGTGACCTCTGACCCTGTAATTGACACGCTTTTATCTCCGCGAGCAGGAAACCGATAACGGCCGGGTCGCGGCGTGCTCTCTGACACCGCTAATGGACCGCCCCGTTGCCTCCTGATGCGGCGGTCTTTACCGTGAAGCGGAAACGCAGAGGGCCGTCTTTGCTCGAACAGCTGTTCAATTAATAATTAATGTATGCTTATATATTGGCTTCACAACGACAACAACGTGTGGAGACGGATGATGCCTTGTTAAATGCATCAAATCCTTATTTGGAGAATTATTTTACAAATAGACGTCTTGATATTCAGTTGCTTGTAAAAAAAAAAATCATAATACACATTAATATAATACATGACCATGTAATGGACATCAGTAAGATCGTCTGATCTCGTTATCATCACAACAGCCCCAAACTCTTATTTACTTCACTTATTTACTCCTCCCGTGGACTCACTTGACTTGTGAATATTAAAAAACAAGAATCGGGTGGAATGTGATGCATGCGTTCATGGGTATGCGTAGCACTCCTCTTTTTAAGAGGCGGAGAATGTTAGATTCAAGACGCCACACGCTGGCGCCGGGCCAGGGGTTGTCCATTCAACCCACTCCAAAACACAACAGTAGGCCCAGTCAACTCCACGCCAGTCGGGCGACTTACACACATGCTTTCGACATTAGGAATTAATCAAGCGCTTATTTCAAATGTCAAAGAAAAGAGCTGAAAGGAGAGGTTGACTGATCGATTGGTTTCAAATTAAACCGAAACACTTTTCATGACGGATTGATGACTTCAAAATGCCACAAAACTCACTTTTTTTAATTTGGGTTGTATGCTGTCGCACAAAAGCAGACTTCTTTTTTTTTTTTTAAGTCTGCTCGTGTCATCAGGGGAAATGTATCAGATTTTAACAAATCAGATACGAAACAATTAACTGAAGGACATTTTGAAGAGATTCATATTATAATGTAATTGTATTCGAACAATGCAATATTTTGATTGAGCATTTTTTAATCCGAAGTTGATGTCGTCGCAACCAAAATGAAATACAACTGAGACGAACTGAGAGAGAGTTCACTGTTACGACACAAAAACTAGAAGAAGAACGCTACTCAAGAACCGTGTCGAGGGAATAAATGCAGGAACACGAGCGCCTCAGGAGAGAGAGAGATATATAGAGAGAGAAATATAGAGAGATATAGATATTTAGAGAGATATATAGAGATAGAGAAATATAGAGATATATACAGAGAGATAGAGCGATATATATATAGATAGAGAGATATAGAGAAATATATATAGAGAGATAGAGATATATATAGAGTGAGATAGAGATATATAGAGATAGATGTATAGAGAGATAGAGAGAGATCCGCCTTTACTTCACAGGCATCTCCATCTAAATGGAGCGACGTACGTTGGAGGCGCCTCTCCGCTGAGCGTTTCATCTCCTCAGCCAAACCTCGGCAGAACCCGAGGAGGCGGCGACGGCTCCCGTCAGTCGCTCGCCGTTTGAACACGTCGAGCGCAACAGATTAGGAGCCGTCCCCTCAGTCGATGCAGCGGTTTGTATGAGACCATCAACTGTTTACGGAGGGAGCGCTCTCCTCGTCAGTCACGGAGTGATGCAACGGCGTCCAAGGTTCAAAGCTAAAGTAAAATCTTTCAAAGCCCCTTCGGTCGACCGTCACGGCCTGCCTCTCTCGTGACTTAGTGGGATGTTTCTCTGCGCCTTCGACGCACATCATCACGGCCCGCCGGTGACCTCCGGAGTGAGTGTGTGTGTGTGCGTCAGACGAGGGCTGCTAAAAGGTGCACGACACCCGGTTCAATCCAGCTGGGGTGCTGCCTCGAGGCTAATCACAGCTCACACATTCCCATAACCCCCCCCCCGGCCTGAGGTCAGGAAACCGCCTCCGTCCTTCACACAAATAAACACCCAACAAAGCCGGCCGCTCTGCATGGCCCACATTCCCCGTAGAGTGACAGGGAGGGCGTGGAGCTGGGGACGCGACAACAGAGAGTATTCCATCACAACGTTGTGGAAAACTGGGAGCGATGATGTCACCCAGTGTCTCTTTCCACCGTTCCTGTGTTGATGCACGAACCCGACATGAAAGCAACCGTGAGGAACTCTTCACGGGTTATGCAACCATCGTAAATTAATATTGATGCTGACCTACATAAATAAACAAAAGCACCAGCGAGAGGACGGGCTACTTTTATAGAGCTCCTCTGAATGCTCGCTAACGGGTTGGATGAAATCGTGCAGGTGAAACTCTTTCAGCTCAGACTCTGGACCCAGACGAAGGAAGAGAGGCACGGGAGAACCAGAACCAGGACAGAGCGGACCGTCACACCTGGGCTTTTCCATAAGCTCCTTGTGAGAACTTAACAAAAGAATAGTTTCTTGATGAGGAGTGATTGTCTTTGCATTGAGCCCAATGCTTTACAACTTTGTTAATTCTACTTTCTCGATTGGAAAATCATACATCATTCATCTTCTCCCGAAAAACAAGCAGAGATGCTGAGGTATCAAGTGTCTGCAAGTCTTCCCTCTGGGCTCAGTACAACCCCATCAGCCTTTTCACCAGCTGTCAGCGCGCAGGGATAATTGAAGGCTACTCGGATCAATATTTTTCATCAACTCGGTTCCTTCTCTCATCTGCACCGCGGTGGCCTGGCATCACGTCCCTGACATCTCTAATCAGGTCTTCTTATGCGCCAACTCAAAAAATACATATTCAAAAAGCAGGTCGATGGAATCTAGGGACGAAGCCGCCAGTCATTCCAGAGCCGCCGACAGAGAAGTCGTCAAGTGAACTCCTTCAAGGCGTCTTCCTGTCATTCCTACCGATTGATTTGCAGCGAGCCTCCGGGAGCCGGCTCGAAGGCCCCGCTGGGAGGTGAAGGGGCGATTCCCTTTCCCTCGTCTCCGTGTTTACTCGGCTGCTGGCACCAGATTGTGCGACAGGTGGATCAGAGAAGTCATGTGACCACAGAGGCTGGCACTAATCCTTGTGACTCTTTGGAGCTTCAAGGCTTCAAAATGTCCTCCGGAGGAAACTTCAGCTGTAATAAAAAAGGGGGTTGCAAAAAGAAATGTTGCACTGGAGTAGAACAACACAACAAATCAACAACGAGGTTTCCCCGAATGGCAGAGAACGCCGACGGCGTCACAGCTCAGGGCTCATTTACAAGCATCAAATAAGCATCAAATAAGTTCACAAAAAACACACACATACAAACACTCAAACCCTGTCATTCCCAAAGTGCAGCCGGGCTCAGAGAACCCCCCCCCCCCCCCCAGATTAACACATGACAGAGCGCGTTAACCCTGGACAAAGAGAGATGCTAATCTTGTACAGTCGGCCTCGAGCGTCCTAAAACAGGACACAGACACGAGTGAAAGGAGAGAGAGAGAGAGAGAGGGGAAGACCAAGAAAGAACGATGGAGGCCTTGTGTGTCCCAGAAAATGGAAAATGTTCTGTGTGTGTGTGGGGGGGGGCATAGAGACACTACGACAGCCCCAAAACACAGCCTGGCTGCAGACAACGGCGAGGACCCTACGACAGGGACGACGAGCGGCGGCGCAGAGCTCGACTCTGTGGATGTATTGATCGAACGGGAGAAAGTGGGGAGCGCCAGGCCAGCTGGGAAGGGAGGCGACTGAGAGAGAGAGAGAGGGGGGGGGGAGAGAGAGGGGGGAGAGAAAGAGAGAGAAAGAGCGATGGACAGCGGAAGTGCATTAGTTCCTCTGATGCCATTAGCTCGCTCCCGCGGAAGATAAGATAGCAGTGACAAGGTTTTAAAAGAGATGAACAATGAAAACGACAGAAGGGGAGTGGGGCGTAAAAAGGGAGAGAGAGAGAGAGAAACAGCGAGACGAGACAGAGGACCCAAACTGAGAGAAGCAACAGACAAACGAGGGCTAATTTGTAACTTGAAGAGCTGCTGGATCATCTCCATAACGGGCCGTCTGCCCACAGACGAGCTCCTCTTTGGGGTAAATGAGATCAGGCCGGCCCAGGACCAGCTGGCGGCTCGGATCAATGGCGCCCAGATAAAGCGGGTACGGTGGAGACGGGGGGAGGGCAGTACCGGGGCATCTGGACAGGACGGAAGAAAACACCCCGGGGAGGCTTTGACGTCCTCCTGAGATTTGGCCCTGTAGGAGGAGGGGAGCGGGGGGGGCATGGACATGCGTACGCACGGTCCACGGGGAATGACCACGTCCGTAAGAGGATCAGCTCCTCCTGTTTGAAGTGGCGGCGGACAGACAGGCGGGAGGGTCCGACCCGATCGGCACCGACGGCTTCCCAGATACCGAACCGTACGGCGCACCACTGGACCCGAAGCTGGCAGGAGCTCCTTTTCATTTCTTTTTTTAAACCACATCCACAACAGCCATGAAAACACATTGAGCAGCTCAGCCCACAAGAGAGTCGCAGGCTGATCGACGATGACGGGACACGGCCGGGTCAGAATGCCGCCGAGGGGAAACCGATACGACGGAGAAATGAAATGGCCCCTCCAGCTGCCGGCGGCAAAGAGAGTCCATCGGTGCCGGTTTTCGGCACGAGTGCCAATCGTTCCGCGCCCCAGCTCCGGCGGGTTCTGACATAATCGTTGCTCCGGCGCAGCAGAAGTACAGCAGAACCCAGACAAAGAGAACCCCGTTGACCGAATAGCTGCGGCAGAGCGGAACCGCGGAACGGACGACGACGTTGCATTACGCGAAAAGCTAGGCACTGAAATCAAAAATAATTGATTAAAAAGACGTGGCCTTGGAGCCCAGCAACAAGGCCGTGAACCACGTCTCGTATCCGTCCTCCCACCGGAGGAATTCAGGGCGCCCGAACGCAGCAAATTACTGCAGCTGCCGGCAGACACGGCCCCAGAGCCGCAACCGGCAGTTGCCGACCGCGTGGCCGGACAACTGGGACAACCGAGGCCGGCAGCGTGGAGGACGACGGCCATAAAACAAGAGAGGGAAACGCATCCCAACAGAGGCGTCTGTTGGGGTTCTGAGGAGATCCAAACAATAAACTATTGTGCTGCTGCTCGAGGTGCAAGGGTCAGACGCTCAGTGCAGTGACCAGAGGCACAGGCTGGCCCTTCTCACAATCGAGAAGATCAGAGCTGCTGGGGGGGCGAAGGGGGGCGTGGGTCAAGAGGCCAGCTGGGGGGGAGGAGGAGGGGGAGGGGAACAAGAACATTAGAATATAAATTCACCTCAAATAAAAGTGTGCGACAAGACCGTCTGCTTGGAAATATCCTCGGACTATTTAAAAAGCATCTCATGTTATTTGCAACTGAAGATTATCATCTCAATAGATTAAGTTTAGGGGCGAATTAACATGTGATGTCGTTAGCAAATCCGCAAATTTATCATTTCATTTGACCAAAGTGTCCGAAAATAATGACGAATACCCACGACAACGCCCCAGAATCGGTGCCGTATTCAAACGGCTCGTCTGATCCGAGCAGCCGGAGGGAAGACGGATGTTCGGTTTTCCATCATCACTGACCAAAAGAAAAGCAGCAGATGCTCACACTCTCTGAAACAATGCTTTGTTCATCTCAAAGAGTCGATTGGCGAGTCTATTGACGAATTGTTTCAGCTCCAGCTGAAGTGTGTTGACGATAAAAAGCATCGTCTGAACAAAACCAAAGGAATATAGAAATCAAAGACAAAGTGGGGAAATTTACCGGATTACAGCAGCGAAGAGGGAAAGTGCACACAAGACACACACACACACACAGGGACATGTGTGAACCTAGAAGCAGAATCGTTCGGCCATCAATACTGTGATTGACGATCCACTAATTAACTGATTGTTAATCACTGACAGAATTGCAACTATTTAATAGTTTGTGGAGCGACGCGTCGAATCATTTAGTCTCCATTTCGGCTTCAATAGCTCCGATTGTTGCCCCCCCCCCCGTATGACGGACCGTCTCAGACACAAGACGCTCTCCTTCTCATGGATTCAGTCTCGTCCACAGGGACAGACCGATGCGCCCCATAAAAAAGAAAAAGAACTAACAGAGATGAATACAGGATGTCACTCTGATCCGCGGAGAGGAGATTAAGGGGCCCAATTTGTTTTTCCAATTACAATAACCGCCGTCATTTATTCTAGTATAGATTGACAAATCCAGACCACACACACACACACAAACCCACGTTCTCCGATAATCCTTTTAAAGACAGTCATAAATAACTTGATTTAAAAACAAACAAGTGTGGTTATAAATGGCACCGAAATTAAATCCCAAGTGATTGCATTAGGCCCGCCGGCCTGTCCTCCATTTCCCTGCCTCATCCAGCAGCACTGTGAGTCAGACATTCTCTCATCCATGCACCGGGAAAAGATAAGGGGGGATGGGGGGGGACTGTATGATGGCTGAGCCCACCCCTGACTCAAGAGTCCTGTGCGTCTCCAAAACGCTGCGTGGCAGAGCCGTTAAAGTGCTCACCGTCCACCATCCACTCAAAGGGACGACATCGACGTCACGGCGGTCGACCTGCGGCGCGTCGGTCGACCGATCCGCCGGACCGCGGACAAAAGCTGGAGACGATCTGCGTCGGGGAATGGAGAGCTTGCGGACTGAGGTTAAAGATTTTTTTCGCCGACGCTCTCGCGTTGGCAGTTTATTAAAACGCTCTTGGCCAGGCTTTTAGAAATTGGCGGCGTTCATCCTCCTCTCCATTGTTCTACAGACGGGAGTGTAATCTGTCCTGTTGCTCTCGGGAGGAGCGGCGGAGAGGAGCCCCTCCAGCCTCAACTCTCACATCACAATGGCTGATCACTTCTGGAGAGGGAGGAGGGGAGGGGGGTAACATTAATCACCTCTGATGACATGCCCAAGCTCCAGTCTGCACACAGCCGATCTCAGAGATATGTCAAGCTTCACACACTCCCTCCGAGGTCTGAGGGAATTGTTGCTTGTGCAAGCTGAGAGTTAATGCTATAATTTATTCGGTTTGGTTGACATATAATAAACTGAGCGAGCATGTCCCCCCCCCCCCCCTCTCTGAGGCGACTAAAACATCTCAGTACTCGCACCCCCTTGGCCCATCACAGAACAATGGGCATCCGCGGTGAAGGATGGAGAAGGAGGGGAGATGAGAAGATAAAGAAGAAGAAGGAAAAAAGTTCAGCGAGGGAGGAAGGAGGGAGGGGGGGGGACAAAATGGTCGCCTAAAGATTGAAAAACATTCCGTTTGTGGAAGAAGAAGAAGAAGAAGAGAAAAAAGGAGCGTACGTTGAAAACCACGCATCTTATTTCGGGTTAGCCCCGATATCTGTTGAGCACTCCCAGCGACCACCGCCCCATCGCCCCCCCCACACACACACACACACTCACCCTTTCACTCTTAACCGGAGCACGGCTCCTCCACCGAAACCAAAACCGTTTAAACGTTTTCAACTGCGTATTTAACACGAATATCCATTCACACATAAGAGGACACCGCAATTTCGACGCCCCCGTTTTGCCGTTAAAATAGTCCAAACACGGCAAATCGCGGTGGAACGGTTACACTTAACGTGTGTAACGGCCGACGGACGTTACGTTCGGTTGGAGGATTGGGCTTCGGGAACGTTAGACGTTAATGAGCCCGACGGCGGTTTCAAACTGACGTTAGCATTCGAGCTAACGCTCAAAGAGTCTCGCCCTTACCAGTCGGTGCAGCCGCGAGCTAGCGAAATCCTCTCCGTCTACGCCCAGTGTGAAGCAGCGGAGCCGGTCCTCGAGCCAGGGAGAAGAAGAAGAAGAAAAAGACAAGAAACTGAGGCTCGGGGCGGAAAGGAAAGCGGGAGGAACTGGAGTAAAATTAGCGGGAGAGCTGAGCGAGTCAACAAGAAACTTCTGGATCTCAAAAAGCGCCGTTTCTCACCAAGTGATGCGCGTTCACTGAAAGGAAGAAAGGAGGAGAATGACGCTTCAGTCCACACGCACGCGCTCTCTCGCTCTCTCTCTCTCACGCGCACACACACACACAAGAGTAGACATGTGAACAGAGGGACGGGCGGAGGAGGAGAGGGCTGCCGCTGCCTTCAGGGACGACAGAAAACGTCGGAATAAAGAAATATTTTACATATATAAAGTGTCGTGATAATTTTTACGCTGTTTTAAAACAATAAAAACGCCACATGATGTACATAAGCAGCATTTTTTTTAAACTGGGGTTCTCTGTGTGAGATGAAACTATAAAAGTGTGGTGTAGTTGTTGGTCAACATTTAAACAGACTTAAAATACTTGATTATTAATGTTTGAAAAAAAGCTTTAACATTTCGGGAAACGTTTGGCCTATTCGCTTTCTTGTCCTAAATGGGAGGAGCCTAGCTCAATGACCGTTAGTCCAAAGCTAACACGCTCTACTTGGCCAACTCAAGCTCAATAATGAACCCGATGTGTTTTGTTTGTCTCAAGTATGTCTTAAACAACATACTTGACATTTTATGGAGGATTTGTTGTGCCGGAGTATTTATTGACTAGGAACAGTGGCTAATGACCATGGGAGACTCCAAGAAGTTACTGGTTCCCGCTAAGAAACAACGCTAGTCATTAGCACTATTCGCTTGCACTTTATTGACTTAAAAATTAATAAATTAGTTGAAAAAAGACAGCATATGAATTGATATTGGACCCAATCATTAATTGTACCCAAATAAATACGTTTGAAATCGAAGCAGCAGACACCCCGATATAAAATAACTGACATGGTTCAACTTTTCAAAGCTCTAACTTTTACAAGTTGTGCAACATTCGCATAGTGCCCCTTTAATATTCTTATATTTATATTCTTATATAATATTAAAGCACAATATCAAGTAAAATATTGGTGTCTGTACTTTTATAAAAGTAAAATGAAGATGCCCTGAGTATAATGTAACAAGTGAAATAGCAGGGTGTTAATCATTGGGGATCGGAATGCCGTGGTTTTTCATTATTTAAATGATTCTGTTCAATTAGTTACACCTGTTTGCCGAGTATAGACACGCTTTAATATTTTAGAGGGTGGCAACACCTGGCACATCCTCACACCACATGAACAGAAACACAATGACATGAAGAGAACACTGAGGCTGTGTCAACTGATCAAAAGGTGTATTTTTTAAGTTGGCTAATTGTCACTGCAGATGTTCACACGGACATAAAATATAAAAAAGATCTATTAAAAACACATTTGTTTTATTTCATAATCATTAAGGCTATTCTTTTTTCCCTTCACTACTTCCAACCTCAGAGAACTGGAGGCCGCAACAAGCCCCTTGAAGGCAGCATCCACCACGACGGCCGCGCCACGCTGGAATTGAAAGGGCTGAATAGCGAATGTCTTTCTCACCTCCCGGGCTTTGGGGATTATTCAAATTAAGGATGATGTCACCTCTTGCAAGTCACCCTACTATGCCCGGGTTCCTCTCGGTTGTCTGTTGCCCACCCTCCAAGACAACCCCTGCAACCCCCCTTTTTCTTCTCCTCTTCAAACCCTTTTCTCCCTTTCTCCATGCCCCACTGCACGCGCGCACACACACACACACACACACACACACACACACACACACACACACACACACACACACACACACACACACACACACACACACACACACACACACACACACACACACACACACACACACACACACACACACACAGCATTACCGCTGCCCCACATGCATCAAGTTGCATGCATTGTCCGTCTCAATGTGACTTGCATCCAGGATTTTAAATCTCTGAACACATTCCAGACCTGTTGATGGAAGTTATTTCCAAACATCTAGAGCTTAAAAGGACGTTTTTTTTCTTTGTCTTAAAATTCAAATTTCCTGCCATTTGAAATTCCCATGCAGTCCGACACGTGCACCTGCCCCCGCCGGTTCAGTTGTGTCACAGCCGAAGAGAAGACACCACGAAATGGAAGAGAGCAAAAGGGAGCAGCCGATATTTTCTGTCGGTCAAGTTGTGTCGTTTTTCTCTCGGTCACAAAAGCTTTTGTCTCCGTGCTCCTCGGCAGATCAGAGCCATCAGACACAGTCTCTCTCTCTCTGTCTGTCTCTCTGTCTCTCTGTCTGTCTCTGTCTCTCTGTCTGTCTCTCTGTCTCTCTCTCTCTGTCTGTATGTCTGCCTGTCTGCTGCTCTGCTGCCGCTCAGCTCTCCCACAGCAGCCTCCTGCATGCCCCTGTCGGCCTTCTGTGCGCCGCTCGGCTTCGGATGGGCTCCTTTTCACGGTCGAGCCCGAAGTGCACTCTGCTCTTTCCAAGTACTGGAGAGGGGGAGGGGGTGAGAGAGGGGTATTTTGTTGTTTGTTTGAGCCCAAGGTTGTAAATGTGCGGCACAAAGACAGAAAAAACCCACACCTGATGACAAAAGAAGCATCTTTCCACTCGCGTTGCTGCTGAATCCCAACTGAAGGTCGAGCTGCTCGAACCGCTGATCAGACTGAGTTGAGTTGCAGTGTGCGTGCAGGTGCACGCACACGTGTATGAAAGGCATGGAAGAAGGGGGTTGGGTGGGGGGGGTTGACGCCTGCTGGTTGTACGCTGACGGACGTATTGGCACCAGTCGACAAGCCGCAACAAAGAGAGGAAGGTGTTTGGGTTTACCTTCCTCCACACAGGCCGGTAGTGTTGTGCGACAGGAAGGGCCAGGGCTGTGTACCCCGCTGCACAGTTCCCCTGCTATTTATCTCATTGCCCCCCCCCCCTCCCCCCTCCAATCCACCAGCACACAGTCCAGGTGGTGTGGCACAAAAAGGGTTTGGCACACTGTCAAGCCCTCCCAAAACAGCCTCCTCCGGTCTGCTACCGTTAAGATGATCTTACACAACACGTTACTTAATTAAAAAACAGGCACGGTCTCATTTATTTTTCACATAATCAAGCGAGTACAGTCAGACTGCGCAGTCGTCCTCCCGCCAGCCAAAACAAACACACAAGAAAGCAGCCGGCACTGCGAGACACACCCATGTACGCCATCTTTTTTACATTTTTTTTATTAAAGTGGTAAATCGAATTCCTCTTAACACAATTGGCTTTCACAAAAATGCACAAGAGATCCAATCATATCATGCGTGTGTGTGTGTGTGTGTGTGTGTGAATGCCAGGCAGTTACAGGTTAGCACACGCGGGGTGCAGCTGCCCGTGGACGCCCCAGACAGCAACGTGCTAGCACAGCATGCCATTAACATGCAGCATGCTCGGGGCAACACGTGGTGGTGAAGAAGAAGATGAAGGACACACACATGCAACATGGGGGGGCAGCCCTACAGGATATCATGCCTGTTCTTCTGGAGGCGCCGTATACATACATCTGTACTACACAGACTAATGACTTGGACCGGAGGTGAATGCAGTCCACTTGCTGTGCGTGGGCCTGTTTAACCAGCGTTGTACCCTGACGACCGGCCGCTTCCTGTTAGTCTGAGCCTTAAGTGCTTCGTCTCAGCCTCCTGCGAGTGAATAATGCATGCAGGTGCGTGAGGGTATCGGACAGCCGTGCCACTCATCCGCACTAAGAGGAGCGAGTGTGCACGCATCCTTCTTTGATCTTTGTCCATCCCATCCTGGGTCCTCTCTCGTCTTTTGGTAATTGTTTGCTCCGGTGCAGCCAAAGACTCCGCGTCCGTTTAGCTCATGTTGAGATGTAGTTTGTGGTGATAGTGGATTTGAAGGTGAAGAACTTTAATAAATGCTTATTTATCTTTATTGAAGGCAATAACTCCTCCCTCCCTCTACTAAGTAGCTGTGTTTCATTTTACTAGTCAGATTGGCTGTAGGTGGTACTGATTACTGAGTCTGGTTGGTTGGTTGGTGGATGCTCTCTCCCTCTAGTGGTGCCAGACTGCAACCACACACTGAAGGCTTGTCAGCTTCATTGAATCCAAGCTTGGTATAATTTTCTTTAGCAGCCTATCCCAGCACAAGGGAACTTCAGTACATCTCATTACTGCCGTCACTCTCAGGAATAAAGGTTCCATTCCAAAAGGGTTCTTCCTGGAGGACTGGGGTTCGATCCAGAACCACTGACTTCAAAGGAGACCTTATTCTGTTCAAGGGTACTTTGTGTTAGACTAAGTGCCTAAGTCCTTTGTTTGACTAAGTATTCCATTAGGAACCCTTTTCCATCCAACCCCAACCCACGCACCCCCAAACATTCAAATTGTGAACCATGATTGGAGTGGGCTCTGGGCCGTTTAGGGTTCTGAATAAAACCCTTGTAATATAAAAGGGGTTTTCGTTAAAGATGCATCGAAATAAAACAAAATAAACACATAAGTTAAGTATTTCTTGTTGTTATGTATGTTAGTATATCGATATGTGTAATGTTTTCTTGCAAATATAATAAACAAAGCACAATAACACAAAACGGTTTTACTTATCTCAACAATATTGACACAATTTGAGAGTCTCTAGTCAAACTAGTGTCATTCCACTTTATTTGATCTACAGGTGCTTTCTTTCTAAGGCAGCGTCATTACAAAACATATTTAACAAATGAGGGTAAAAACCTCATTTAAAGAAACAGAGAAACTCCCCTTTTAACCATCACTTTAAAAAAAAGAATAAAGACAACATGCAAAATACCAGAAGCCAATGCCAAGTTACCATGAAATAAAAGTGGCTTTAAAGAAGCGTACCACATGAGAACAGGAGCAGCTGCACAGACACAGTGCTTTGCTCCCGTGCATTTAAATCACTATACCGTAAGTGCAAATAAGTATGTGGCAATAAACAAGTGCATGTTGTGATTGTAAACAATAATCATATCAATAAGTTAGCTTCTACAGTACAAAAAGATATAAATAACTTGTTTGTAATCATTCCCTTTCTCATTTACAGATTAAAAAAGAAAATAACAGCTTCAATGTCAGTTCACTGACCCGATATATATATAATGTTAGCAGCTCTCTAAGCTGCCTACAAAGCTTAAACATATTTGGTCAAAATGGATGTAAAACAGGCATTTGACTCTTTTTTAAATATTCCTATGAAGTGTGCGTATACCCGTGAAATGAGTATCTTTTAAAAATTCACAAGAAACACAAAAAAAGAAAGAAGTACAGGAAGGCAAAAAGCTTAAGCTACAGCTAACGTACCCACTTCTTCAACGACACTAACTTAGCATAGTAGCCGTACCTGCTGTCTCCGGAGGGATTTTTCGTGATTTTAAGTGTTGAAATTACATTTTAAATCATTTATTTACACCTATTTTAGTTGATTTATTAAACTAGCTTATTGGTTCAAATGAACAAGACAGCTGAAGAAGAATCAACAACATAATGAGCTTGGAAATGTGTTTTCCCTGCGACCTGTCGGAAGGTGTTTACGGTGAAGGTCGTGACAATGACTAACAATCAGCATAAAATCAGAAAGAATGAATAATAAATAAAAATCAATTTATAAAAAAGGTTTTATAACTAATACATATTTTACAAAGTTTGGCTAAGAGTCTCTAACATTCACTCTGCTCCACTGTTTCTGTAGTTATGGAGATGAAGAAACATTCCAAATGGGTGCCAGGTTATTTCCTGCGGCGGTGAAAGTGAACGCCATCTTTTTCTGATCCTGTTTGAATTGTGCCATGAATTCTACATTCAATGTTTGTCAGTTTAAAAGATAATTCTGCACGTCAAGAAAGTTGCATTTGGCCGTAAAACGGTTGTGAAAATATGTAATCGCGAAGATTAAAAATCGCACAAGTGATGTCCCTCAACGAAGCTACGATGCCGGTGGGTTTTGTCTCAGGATGAACTCCAACAACTGGATCTCGCTCCTTCTTTCGCATCCCGGCAGATAAAAAGATTCACATTGTTCACACATTGGATAAAATATCAACAACTCTCTTCTCCAAAACGCATCAGGAAAGACACCGCTACATTTGGGCATGAGCATGAATATAACCACGTTACCTAGCTGGCTTGCTAGCTACAACGGCTATCCAGCTACAGCGGCTAGCTAGCTACAGCGGCTAGCCAGCTACAACGGCTAGCCAGCTACAATGGCTAGCTAGCTACAATGGCTAGCCAGCTACAGCGGCTAGCCTGCTACAACGGCTAGCCAGCTACAACGACTAGCCAGCTAGCCAAGGTAACAGCCGTTACTACGGCATACCTCAGAAAAACGTCAACTTTCTCGACAATGTTTTAAATTGACAAACATCAGATTTGTATTTCATGACACACTTAAGACCATACTTATCTATTATTGCATGTTTATTGTTTTAATTGTATTTTTTCATCGTGTTATTCTATCTTTATTGTTCAGAGAGTCAAATTCCTTGTATGTTCTTTAGTACTTGGCAAATGAACACTCCTGATTCAGATTTTGAAAACGGGCTCCAAAAAACAATCTTTGTCTCTTGCCGTTGACAATCGTGCTTCCAGCGTTTCTATAGAAACGTTATTGTGCAGCCAAGCGGCAAAAAGGCTCAGCAGAATGAGTTCATACATATTGATGACTGACTGGTTGGCTGCAGGGCTCGTCCTTTCTTGTGTGAAAAGAATGAACGCAGGAGGAGGAGCCGGGACCGAAAACATACCGTACGATGCCGCTCCTTACTGAGTGGACCCGTAGCCGTCTACAGCGACACATGTGTCTGCTGCTCATCAAAGCCCCAGCAAACACGTCGTGTCAGGAAGAGACGATACATTATTCATGCAGGACAAACTCCCTCAGCAGGCAATGGGCCGTGTGAGCACAGAGATAAATGCTGAATTCTGAGAGACGACAACGCGCTGAAGGTCAGGCAGGTCGAGGCATTTATCATCTCTGCTGGGAGTTTGAGGGCAAAAGGAGCTGCAGACAGCTAAAGTGGAAATATAGTGCTATAAACACACACACACACACACACACAGATATACACACACATACACACACCCACAGAGACATACACACACACACACACACACAGACATATATACACACAGACACACACACATATATACACACACAGACACACACAAATACAGACACACACACATATATACACACACAGACACACACAAATACAGACACACACATACATACACACACACATACACACACCCACAGAGACATAAACACACAGACACACATACACACAGACACACACACATTTATACACACAGACACACACAAATACAGACACACACACATACACACACACACAGACACACACACAGACATATATATACACAGACACACACATTTATACACACACACACACACACACACACAGAGCTTACATGCTCTGGGCCGCTGCCTCCTCTTCCTCCTCCTTCCTCTTCCTCCTCCTCTTCCTCCTTCCTCTTCCTCCTCCCCCCTTCACTCCTCCTCCTCCTCAGTCACAGCAGCAGAGGAAGGAGCACGACGACCCCTCAGGCCCACGGAACTTGCCAGAACTGGGCGTGTCGGCGCACTCGGCGATGAACGCGTGCAGGTCGCTGACCCTCACCTGCTCCTGCGTCTGAGCCTACGGGAGGACAAACGTAAAGCTGAGCATATTCTCACACACACACACACACACACACACACACACACTAACCCACAGCGAAGAACCCCAGTGGGAACCGTACCATGATGGTGTCGTAGGCTCCGGTGATGAGCGCGATGAAGAGGGACAGCACCATGTAGATGAAGAGGGAGATGAAGGTGTAGAGGTACACCTGGCTGAAGACCCACACCAGCGTGCCGCTCCTCTCCATCTCGTGGAACGTCACGAACATGTCGTCCCCGTTGATCAGAGAGAACAGGCACTCCGACACCGTGGACAGCGAGCGGAACTGCACACGGAGACACAGGGTGCTCCCGTTCACAGGCTGTGGCCCCGATGATGTCATCGGCGTTATCGCGGGCTTGAAACGTGACGTTTTGACGTGTAGATTGACCATAACAGGCAAGAAAAGTCTGGTCACCTGACTTTATGGAGGAGCGATACTAAATCACTGGAGAACTCCTTTTTTTTTTTTTTTTTTATGTCTTAAACTGTAAATTGTAACACAATTCTGTGCAAAAAATGACTTTTAGACATATTTCTGTCGGGCCGGGAACTTTTATTTCATTTACTTTTGTGCATTTGTGAAGTTTGCTCTATTTAAGATTTTTTGAACGCTCTCCCCATGACGCCGAGCAAAAACAGATCCATCCACTGAATGCTGCCATGATTCATATTTAATGAATGTCAATGTTCTCTCATTAATTATACACAGCTGCGAAGAAGATACACGCTGGAGGGCATTTTATGATAATTAGGCTGTTGAGACTGACTCATCCCTTGTTAGAGTACATGTGTGCGTGTGCGTGTGTGTCTGTGTGTGTGTGGTACCTTGGTGTGATAGGGCCCCAGCACAATCCAGCCACAGAAGCAGTATCCCATGTAAATGACCGCCGCACAGCAGGAGAAGCGAATCACGTTGGGAAACGCAGCCGACAGAGTCACGATCAAGATCTGAGAGACGGAGGGCACAATATGTATTTAGAGAAAACAAAGAGGGGATAAGACGTGAGCTTTATGCGTGTGTTTTTTCCACCTACATTGTATTTCTGAAAGAAGCTGAGGTAGCGGATGACTCCCACCCACACCAGCAGGGTGGAGGTGCCCAGCAGGATGCCGCACATGTCGTATGACGACAGAGTCTGCGGCACAACGGCCGACGTCACTTATTACCAGGAACTCTGATGTTTTTTTAAAATGTTTTTTAAAAATGTGTTTTATCGCATTACCTTGGACTCGATCCCAATTTTGATGAAGCTGCCGACGATGGTGAACATGTCGCTGACGATGAGCAGGATGTACCAGCCGTTGATGAACTCCATTCGGTCGCCCCAGCGCACGCCGCGGCCGAGGCGGCGCTTAAAGAAACGCACGTACTCCTGCAGGGTGACGACAAAGACGGCTGCTATGGTGTGTTTTTAAACGTCATATTCACATACAGTGGAAGAATAACCCACAAATAACCCACTAGGATATTACATTGCTCTGCTTCATCAAAATGCAATCGGTTTACACAATGACCTTTATTCACCTTCTAGAGGGGAAATATAAAAAAAGTAGAAGGTTTAGCAATATTAAGTTATTACCTTCGCATTGAAAATGCGGAAGGTTATGTTTTGATCACCGTGTATTTATTTATTTATTTGTATGCATGTTATTCGCATAACAAAAAAAGTTTTAAACCGAATCGCATGAAATTTGGTGCGATGATTGGTTATTATCCGGGGACCATTTGATTAGATTTTGGGATCAATCGGGTCAAAGGTCAAGGTCATGGATAGGTCAACATCTTCTTTTTACCATACCATACCAATTTTTATCCAATTGGCATGCAACTACCAAAATGTTCATAATTCAATGCCCAATCTTGTGATATGCGAAGGTATGCGCTCTACCGAGTGCCCGTTCTAGTTTATATTTATTATAAAATGGAATGCCAGTAAATTCTATTTTAAGGTGAGCTTGACATTTTGCCAGGAACAAGAGATAAAAGCTTTTCTCTGCTGATCAACCAGAAAGTTAATAAATATATATATATTTTTTAAAGGGAATACATTGTTTTAATAACAACTCTTGGGATATTAGTTATCTTATTTTAAATGTCTTTGCAAATATTTTACGAGGGAGGAAAATCATTTAAAATACTCCACCAAGCACCTTAACTTCTGTGCGTGAGTCAACTAAATATATTGAGCACAGTCAAACTAAAAAAAGTTGATTTCTCAACATCCTTTGGCCACCGATTTCGCCGTGGCTCCGGTGACCGAAGCAAAACCCTATTTATTTATTTTTAAATGTCACACCATGAAAACACAAACACTCGGGCCGCTTTCTCACGTGTTGCAGGACGACGCCTCTGAGGATGGAGCGGCCGCACAGCACCAGGGACAGCAGGCACACGAACGCCACCAGCACGTCCAGGAACTCCCGGGCGTAGCTTTCAGCTGAGGGAGGAGGAGGAGGAGGAAGAGGAGGAGGAGGAGGAGGATCAAAACATGGCCGACCATAAGGATGACACAAAGATGAGTCTCACCGTGTCCGGACACGTTGGGGTCTCTGCACTCCTTTATGGACGCCTCGTTCTGCAGGCTGATCTTAACTTTGCCGCTATGCGCCATGTTGTCCATGACGATCTGACGGCAATGAGAACCAGAGTAAACACACACGGGGAATTTCACCCACAACTTGCACACACACACACACACACACGGGTGTGATCGACGAGGCCACGTCGGGGTCCGCTGCTCATTCAGATAGAAACAATCGGCTCACCGTGATGGCAAAGGTGTAGCAGTCGGGGATTTCGTTGTTTATGATCGTCTGAATGTTGATGGCCTTCAGCTGGAAGTCGATCGTGACGTTGATCAGCCTGAAAGAGAATGATGTTTGAATGGTTCACGCCATTCAAAAAAAGACAAGAATCGCACATTTTTTATATTTATAACGTAAAAAACAACAACACTAAAAATAGACTTAATAGAATCTGACTTATAAAACTTGAGAGTGAAATTCTTGTAGTCTCCGTTTCCTGAAGCCAAACTGTAAGTCGGTGGATTCACTCCAATGCATTCTGGGGGGAAAACACAGAAAATAGCATGAGAGGAACGACACAAAATACCACATGGGATGTTTCCCTCATCACGCGAACCAGACTCCCTCATAGTGTTGAAAATGCAGCATCGGGCCCCCAGGAGACTTTTCATATGTCACATGATTTTATCGCACATTGCCAAAAGACATTTCTGCCAAATCAGCAGCTGTATGCAAATAACTCCTTTCCCAAGGCGAGGGGAAACAAACTTTGGTGTTGCGTTATTTTTTGTCGGAACTATTCCGAGCCTTTTAAAGTAGGGCAACCTCCCAATGACTCACTGACACTCTTTTCCTTAAGGGACAAGGAAACACAGTTAATACCGCGGCTGCTGTTTTAGTCTTTTTAAACGTTGATTACCCAGAGACCGACTCAAGCGACCTACCGGTGTCGACGCGGGGGTCGATGTCAAAGGTGTCGTTGACGGGGTCGATGACGCCCCTCCTGTAGTAGCGCTGGCAGAGGGAGAGCGCGCTCCCCTTCACGCCGACGCCCAAAACGTACGCGTAGCGGCCCAGAGAGATCTGAGGGAGCGCCGAGTACTGAGGGGGGGAAGAAAAGCAGAGGATTAAATTACTAAATATATACAATACCGTTCAGAAGTTTGGGCTCACCCAGACAATTTTGTGTTTTCCATGAAAACCCAGTTTTATTTATCAAATTAATTGAAATAAATTAATTGAAAATATATTCAAGACATTGACACAGTTAGAAATAATGATTTTTATTTGAAATCTTAATTTTGTTTTTCAATCTTGTCGCTCAAAGGAAGGACAGTTTTATAGCTTCTCTTAGCAGCATAACTGTTTTCAGCTGCGCTCAAATAAAAAGGGTTCTCTAGGGTTTTCTACACCTCCGTTAGTCTTCTAAGGCGATAACACGCCGTACCATTAGAACACTGGAGATGGTCCTCTAAACACCTATGTAGAGACTTCATTAAACACCAGAGAATAGTCATTTACCACATTAACAATGTATAAAGTGTATTTCTGATTAATTTAATGTTATCTTCATTGATAAAAACAATGCTTTGAAGAATAAGGACATTTCTAAGTGACCCCAAATTTTGAACAGTAGTGTATATTTACTTCCTGATCTCTTTGGGATGTTTCGGCTTCCAGACGAATTATGGAACGTTAAAATGGATGTAAGAATGGTCAACTCATTTTTGGTTTTCAAAAGGATTATTCATAAAACAATGTATGAGGGTTATAAGTGTGATTGATATGTATGTATATGGAAGATGTATGTAAATATATATATTTTATTATATGTATTCTTTTTATTTTTTTAATGTTAATTATCTGATTTATTTGATAATAATAATTTAGAATAGGAATATATAAGCATTTCTGCTTCTGCCTAAAACTTTTCAGTCTTTCTGTTTTGTATATTATATCGAATAATATTGTATTGTATTACAATGATTGACTGAATGAAATACACAACAACAACAACAATGTTAGTGGAAGTTCTCCCTCAGTGTTGCCAAACAACATCTCAAAACCAGGGCAAACTAACTATTATTATTATCTGCATATGTCATGAAAACGTGTTTTTTCTTGTATTTCGGGAGCCAAATTCGCCCCTTTTTAGTTTCTTCACTGACCCGCTCCACGGCGAAGTGGATGCGTCCGTACAGCTCCTGCTGCGTGTGGACGGCCTGCGCAGCGCCGTCCTTGTAGCCCTCCAGGAACAGGTGCTTGAAGGCGGCCGTGTTCTCCTCTCTGAAGGTCACCGCCATCTGGTTGCTCAGCCCGAACAGCACCAACTGGAGACCCAACCAAGGAATGATCATATTTAACTCCTCACGCTGTGATGTCATCAAAACCACAAGACCACACAGATCTGGACCCACCTGCACCGTCACAATGAGGATCTTCAGCAGCTGCAGGCCGAGCTTGTAGGGCTTGCGTCCTTTGGCGTGATACTTGTCGCAAGGGCTCATTAAGAAGTACTTGAGCTTCCTCCTTAGGGCCTCCTCCTCCTCTTCCTCCTCCTGCTGCTTCTGATGAGGGGTCTCGGAGCCCACCAGAGACGTGGGACGAGGGCTCCCATAGTTAGTGACGGAGGAGAGGAGCCGGTCCTTCTCTGGGAAACACAGATCATCAACAGCGTCAACCAAATATTAAAAGTGATCTGGGGTCACCCTTTTAGAAAGTGTTTATGGGTGAGAGTGTGTGTGTGTGTGGGGGGCAGACACATTGTGACCTTGAATCGAGCTCCCAGTTATTACCAGGTTATAATAATAATGCATTTAATTGCTTTTTAAGGAACTCAAAGACAAGTTACATAGTCCATCTGCAGGGAGCAATCCAGGGTTAAGTGTCTTACGTGTCTTGCTCAAGGAGACATCGACGAGGGCGAGGATTGAACCGACAACTCCCTGATTATGTTGTTAACCACTGACCCACAGTCACCCCATGTGGTAATGCAACAGTTATTTAATTAAAACACGTTTGTGCTGATCAGCAGAAATTCAATCTGCAACTATTTAGATAAGTGATAAATAAAATTGTTCAACACAATTTTATTTTATATTTGATAGATCTCACATGTTAGTACCTTGAGTAGCTTGTGGTTTTTGGAACATTTGATGACCTCACTTTAGGCGCATGCTGTTTGACCGACTAAAACCGATTAATCGTACAGATAATCGGTCTCTCCTGCGCAGGACATTTTAGATTTCAAGAAGATGACATCATCGGTTTTCAGAACACAGTGCACACCTGTCTCGACAGGCCGGCGAGGTTTGTCGCGAGCGCGCTCGCGACAAACGAGCGCGTGAACTCGCTTGTAAAAAAACCCGTCGTCGCGTGAACGGCGCGCGACCTTGGTCACTCTAACCGGAAGCTGTTTATACGAAACATGTCTTTCGAAAGACCGGGAGCCCGTAGCCGGGAGAAAGAGGGCGTCCAGACTGACCTGTGGCTCCATCGTGGGTGCAGGTGGGACCGGGAGACGCCATGGCGACGTTCACGCGGGCAAGATGGAGGATGACGTCATCATCTGCACGAATTCATCAAACTTAAGTCCACCGCGCATCAGAGGGATGCTCGTCGGTCGCGGAGTGTGGATGAGGACACAATGTAAACACACCGCAGCGGCTTGCTGCTGAGCACGTGACTCCGCCACGTGACTGACGTCTGCGCTGCGCCGGCTCCGAGGAAGAAACAACCCATCATGACGTGCTTTCTCTCTCAAAGTGTCCGTGCAGGTACCACGTCAGCATTTATATATATTTGACTGTTATTAAAGCTTTATTCACGGTTAACAGGCAAACACACGGTGCATGATGAGCAGGAGGCTGAGATAAAATGACGTCACGCATTGGGTTACATGGTAATATCCCTCCCACAGCAACCAAAAAAGTTCGTCAGTCACTCATTATTTGGATTTTATCACATTTTATTTAAGGCGTTCAATTCTTTTGTCACGCTGCCATAAGGGATAACATTCTGGGGGGAGGAAGGAGGAACGCTGAAGCTTTATTTAGTATTCAAATTTATTGTAGCCAGCGCATAAAACCCCAATGTGTATGTTTTGTTTGGTTAATATTAACCCCAAAGTGACACTAAATAAAACAACAATATATTCAAGTAAAAAATGGTGACGATATGCCCACGTGTCGTGATGCTAGCTACGGCCTGGACTATGAATCTATTTCAGACATAAAACACGCAGATGCAGTTACACTGGAATGAAAACAAAAATTAAATCTCATGTCCGGATCTCTGTCTTTTATACTAGAATATTTTGTAGCCTCTGTTGTGACAATATCCTTTATTATCATTGTATAAACAAGGGATGCTCTAATTATCTTGTCTTCGTTTGGTTGGTTTACTTTCATCCAATGAGGCCATGGATGCACATTACAATCACTTTTATCAACAAATAATTGGAGTGTTTCTTCAATTAATTATTAAGTTGATACAAAAAAGTGTAAAAAAAGGGCCGTCACAATTCTCCTAGAGCCGAAGGGGTCATTTAATTAAAGTAATTTTTTACGATGTGGTCACAGTATTACCCAATATCCCCCCTCCCCGAATCATCCGTGATGTGACGATGTGAAATAAAAAGTGATGTTGAGATGATCCACAAAAACAAAACGTGGAGCATTGAACAACGAGCTGCATGTTTCCTGCTGTCGCCGTGGCTCAGCATGGTGCGGTCGTCCGTCCATTAAGTCCCTCCCGTCTCAGAAGTCAACACAAGGAAGTTCAGTCAGGGACAAACAGCAGCCTGGACCTGGATGACTTCACGTCTCACTGGGGCGATCGACAAAACCGCCCCTCTCTCTCTCTCCGGTCTTCCTCATCTGCCGTCCAGAGTCTTGTCCCTGGCTATGACCGACTCGTTAAACTTGATCATCAGCGTGGTGCCCTTGTGCCAGTGGGCGGTGACCTTGGCGGGGAAGCCGCTGTGCGTGAGGATGGCCTCCACGATGCCCGCCGTGAAGGCGGCGCAGTTCAGGCTGCTGTTCTCCTTGGGCACGGAGATGTAGGCGTTGATGAGCGGCTCCTTCTCGATGATGTAGTAAGTCTTGTCGTCGTCGTTGGCCTGCTCCAGCTTGTCGGCTTCCTTCCCAAACAAAGACTTCCAGACGTTAACCTAAAAAGGAGAAGAGAGTATATATATATAGAAGAACATTTATAAATATGTAAAAATATATAACATATATAGAAGAAAATATATATATATTTATATATAGAAGAAAATTTATAAATATATAACATATATAGAAAATATATATATAAATAAATAATATATCAAATATATTAAAAAATATATATATAAATACAAATATAGTATATATAAAAATAATATATATATATATTTAGTTTAAGAGTCAACTCGGGTTTTCTGTTTTCTCACTTTGATGAAGAGCAGCATGTTCAGCACTTTGGTTTCCCTCTTGCCGTTCTTCTCCCTCAGCACCAGGACGTCCAGCAGGCTGGCGCCGACGCTCTGGCCCATGTCCGCCAGGCGCGTCTGCAGCTCCGACACAGAGTACACGCGGCTCTGACAGTACTGGACCATCTCCGAGAACAGGAGGGCGAACGCACTCACGCTGACCTCCGTCTTGGGCCGGGTCAGAGGTCGCTCCAAGATGTTGGACTTGCCTCGGGTGAACCGCGTGTCCATTTTCTGGCGGTGGTCCACGGCACAGGTTAGTATCTACCGACAAACACAGGCAGGTAGCGTACTTTGTTCCAGGAAAGCACTGGATACAGATATACTTACGTTTTTTTAAATGAGCCAAGAGTTTTGCGGTGGATTTTATGCATTAAAACATGATCTCTAGCATATATTTCTAGACCATTGCATGTATTGACAATCTGCACATTATGACCCTTGGTAAAAAACTTCAAACCAGAAGTCCTGATGTAACTGTGCCATCAGGCCTCCCACCTCCCAAGTGAAGGAGCCTGTAAATGTGGACAGTCTCCACCGTGTGATGTTAAGACATGTGGGCCACGCATGTCAGACTACGAATACAAGCAGCCAATGGCGACTTCACATTTAAGCCCACTTCCATCATGTTGGGGAAAACTCCTTCATGCAGATATCAGATCTGCACTTCTGACTCTAAAAGCTTTTTTTGCAGGCTTGCTGCAATTTACCGGTCTTCCTATTCAGATTAATCAATAGTCTGTAATAGCAAAATCAATATCCCATATTGCCTGTTTTCAGCAACCACCAGTTAAAAATATATATTCCAATATAAAACAAGAAAAGCTGCAACTCTGGGCACATTATTGAAATGCTGCATCTCTCAGCAAAGTGTTCTGTTGATCAACTAATCAATGAACCACTAATGTACCGTCAATGACGTCACATTCTCCACGGTGGCGTTTCATCGGTTCACTAGAACGAGAGAGAAGGCGCCTCTGGTTCTCCCATCACGTCGATACAAATGACGTCATATTTAAATCAACTCGCGAGCCTTCAGGACTCAGACAGCTGATCTCCAATAACGTTAGCTGCTAGCTACCCGAGCCAAACATGCTAGCGAGTACTTTCCGATTAGAAAAAGCAAACTGCACGCGAGCCCTTCGAACTGTGAACACGTGCCAGTTTAAAATACAAAAACACAAATACAGAGTAGATGACTTATATGATGAACAGGACGTATTTCTTGAAAGATAAACCTACCGCGTTGCGGAAGAGACGAGCGACTGAGCAGTGTAGCTTCCGTCTTCTTCTTCTTCTGTTACTTTCTCAATAGTCTCGCATTGCAACCATGGTTTACATTGCCCTGCGCCCTCTAGCGGACCGGAGAGTCACCGCATCAACAACGACTACAGTTACCATAGTGGACATATGTATCCACGGTTCAAGTGGAGGCTATAGTGTATGTAAAACTGTTAAATACAATTGTAGTTTATACATATTTTTTGCTCTCATGTGTAATTTTGTTCCCTTCTAATTATTCACAAGTGCATCCGTGTCTAGTAATAACTCAAACACCTCTATTTTATTTATATGTATTAATTTGTTGTTTAATTGACAGGGTGTCCATTGATGAGCAGAGAAACAGCGGGCGAACTCGGTCACTTTTATCTCTTGTTCCTGGCAAAATGTCAAGGTCACTCTAAAATAGAATTTACTGGCAAACAACGTAATACTTTTTTTAATGTTCCCTCGAGAAGGTGAATAAAGGTCACGGTGTAAACATATTGCATTTCTATGAAGCAGAGCAATGTTGGGGGAAGAAAATGTTGGCACATAAAAAAAGTCTATGATAGGAACTAGTTATTGTGACTATTCCAGAAAAATACAAATTAATGTAATGCTTGTGGAGTCATTTTAGGCACCTTATCGTTCTCCCTCTAAAAAGGTCTTTACCATTACAGATTAGAAATTCATATCTTTGACCTTTGTTTTTGGCATCCCCGACCTTCTGCAATGTACTTCCCAGTCGAGCCGTAGACTACAACCACTTCCTGTTCTTGTCTTGACATGCAGCCTCGGTCCCAACCATTGTGGAGCACCTCTTCATCTTTCTCAGAAAATCCACCGGAATACGCTCATTGCCTCAGAGGAGTGCCAGTGATTAGTACTGCGGAGGGAAGTTTACCGCCGGCTGCTTTTTTTATTCCCAGAAAGGTTTTCTCTCCTTTTCACCAGCACCAGCCGCATTAACGTGGAGACGGAGCGTTAACGGGGAACTTGGGAATTTCTCAAAAGAGACTGCGTCCGGCGCTGTGCGTGGAAAGACCTTGAGCCCGGCAGGTGCCCCTTTCCCACAATGCTCAGTGGGCCACGGCGGCGGGCTGAACGCAGGCGGATCTACACTAAATCAACAATTGCATAATCGCCCACTTATTATACACAGGGGGGGGAGTGTGTGTGTGTGGGGGGACTTGTATAAATGACAGGAGGCAACAAGTGGAACAGACATTTGGAGTCGCTCCTGCCTCAGGATGGCTCACGGCTGCTGGAGACCCGCCCTGGCCCTGGTCCTGGTGCTGCTCGGCACGTACGCCCAAGGTAAACTCGTCCGCTTGTGATCACCAGTTCAGTGACAATGTGTTGGACTCAATGTGGCGGCAGAAACTGCACCGACTCCAGTGCATTTAGGGTTTTTTTGTTCCCCAGAGATTTCTCAGAGATTCTCGACTTAAACTTTTCCTCCGACTCGATTTGATTCTGCCGGGCCCGTGTCCGAGCTCGTCGAGGCTCACGGAGGTCGAGTCACCCGCATGTTTCCTGTCCTTGTCCCCAGCTCCGTCGTCCCGCCACATGGATGACTTCATCGAGGCGGTGAGGCGGGTGGAGGCCGGCGCTCTTGGGTCAGGCCCGCTGGCCGTGTTGAGGAGGCTGCGCGGCGCCGCCGGCCTCGACGACGCGTTCGTCCGCCACTTCCTCGGCAACGTCTCCGACGTTCCCCGATTGGACGCGAGCCTCTCGGGTTACCTCCGCGCGGCCGTGCGTCACAGGGTGACCGAGGACGGCAGAGAGGAAGGCGTCGCCCTGACGCCCGACGGCACCACCGTCGCCCTGGCGCCGCTCCTCCTCGGCATCGAGGCCGGTTTCCTCGCCCGGGCGGCGGGCCGCGCGCGGGGCCTGTACCAGCTCACTCTGGCCAGAGCCCCGGACGGCGCCGCTCTCCTGGGACCGGACGGCTGCTGGGACAGCGTCGCCTCCCCTCGGGTCTTCACCCTCCTCGGCGGGCCCTCCGCCGCGCTCACCGCCGCTCGGGTGAACGGCGGCGTGGACGGCGTGGTCCTCGGGACGGAGGTCTCCGCCGAAGGCCGGCGGCCCCTCCTGCTCAGCGGCCTGCTGGCGGAGTACTACGCCCGCCGGCCGGAGAGCGCGGGAGCGGACGCCGCCCCGCGCCTCCTCGGCCGGCGCCGCAGGGAGAACTTCGGGGGGCTGGTCGCCCCGCCGGCGCTCGCCAGGCAGGTGGTGAAAGCGGCGGCGCTGCGGCGGAGGCTGACGGGGCGCTCCAAGATGGCGGCGGAGGAGAAGAAGCAGCTGGCGGCTTCGGCGACCGAGGCGATGAAGGAGTTCGTCCGTCAGTACGTCGGTGAGTGAAAGGACCCGAGAAGCTCTCGTCATGGTCACGTCCTGCGTTCACACGTCCCCGTTGCAGATTTTGGGGGCGGCTGTAGCTCAATGGGGTAAGGGGGCCGTCCTGCAACCCCAAGGTTGTGGGTTCGATCCCGGCTCTCCCCATTAGTTGCAAGTCAAAGTGTCCTTGAGCAAGGCACTGAACCCCCAGCTGCTTCCCGGGCGCATCACTGCAGCCCACTGCTCCTTAATAACTCAGGATGGGTTAAATGCAGAGAACTAATTTCCCCTTGGGGATTAATAAAGTATATATCTTATCTTATCTCAGATTGCCCGCCCATCATCCCTCGCTGCATGTGGGGCGCTCGGCCGTACCGAGGGACCCCCACCAACCTGACCCTCCCCCTCTCCTTCATGTTCATCCACCACACCTCCACGCCGGGCGACCCGTGCCTGACCTTCGAGCGCTGCGCCGCCGACATGCGCTCCATGCAGCGCTTCCACCAGGAGGACCGAGGCTGGGACGACATCGGCTACAGGTACGGCCTCGCGGCCAAACGGTCCGCCCCCGCGCCCCGACTCACAGGCGTCTAAAGTTCGCGTCCCCTCGACAGCTTCGTCGCCGGCTCCGACGGGTACATCTACGAGGGCCGGGGCTGGCTCTGGCAAGGGGCCCACACCCTGGGGCACAACTCCGTGGGCTACGGGGTTTCCTTCATCGGCGACTACGGCGCCGCGGTTCCCTCCCAGCATTCCATGGGGCTGGTGAGGGATCGGCTGGCGTCCTGCGCCGTCGGCGGCGGGCGACTGGTCTCCGACTTCGTGCTGCAGGGCCACAGGCAGGTGGTGAGCACTTCCTGTCCCGGCGACGCGCTCTACGAGGAGATCAGAGGCTGGGAACACTACGGGGTACGTACGAGCCGGTCAGCCGACCCCCGAGAGGAAAACGAGTCAATGTCCGGAACAGAAGTCCAGCTCAGAATTGCCCATAATGCCTTGAGGCAGGGTAGGAAATGTAAAACAAATTTAGGGGGTAATTTTTTCCCTCACTGCCTCAAATCCAGGGGAATTTAAAAAGAAATTTGGGGCACTTTTTTTAAACTTGTGAAATAACTTTTAACCTTTGTTGAAAAATAAATAGACTTATTTAGGCTTATGAGCAATAGTCATCAAATGGCAATAATAAGACTTTTAGGCAGTAGTTTACATATTCAAAGTGTTTTCTTAGAACAAACAAAACAAATCAGACAATCATATTCAATTGTATTATTATTTATTTGTGGTTATTTATTCAGACATTTTTTTAAACAACTATTAACAATTATAACGTGTTTCTTTGTTTTTTATCATTCAAAATTATATTTATTGATTTTGTTGTTGTGTACCTGCCTAGTACCGGCACGACAGATAGGACACACACAACAAAACGCTAGTAAATTATCAAAATCATGGGGGCATTTTTTGCGCCTCTCCTGGGGATATCAGGGGCAAAATGATATTTCTTTTGGGCAGCGTTGCCCTGGTGTGTTTCCGACGCTGCCATGAGGCGAGAGCCTGCAGCCGTGTTCCATCGAGGCGTGGCGGCCCTCGCCCCCTAACCCTCCCTTCTGGACATGTCAGGACAGACCCGGGTACTTTGCACAACTGATGGCTCTCCTTTATTTGGTTTGTGTAAGTCCTGCACTTAAGTAGAACGTGGAGGTACTTGTACCTTACTTGAAAATATTGTATTTTTTCCTGAACATATTGTAGCTACTCCCTGAACCTCTCAGGGGGATTAATTTAAATGACTATTTGACGCTCAAAGAGGTCTAGTTCTATAAATATGAGATAACAAAAGAGGCCAAATTCACTGCAGAATAAATACGTTTGATACTTTAAGTGAATTCTACTGATAATACTGTACTGCGATGGGTTGTTACTTTTACATTGATGTATTTTGTAACAGTTCTGAATATACTGCATACCAGTTTCATTCCCTATTTCCTTCCTTTTAGGAAGTCAAGAAAGGAAAATGATCCGCTTGGCAAGAGGGAGCTCGAGTGAACCAAAAACTCAAACCCAATAAATATTTGTTTTATTCTGATTGTTGCCGCTTCCTTTTAAACACTATGACGTGTGCTACATGAAATCTGGTGAGATTATTCGTCGATGTGAGTCGGGGAGATTAACTGAGTACATTTACTCCTACCGTCGTTACATTACATTTCTATTTGTATTTGACTTATGATTATACTTTACTTTATACATAAACTTCACTACAATTCAGATGTAAATATTTTACTTTTTACTCCAGTACATGTATTTGATAATTTGCTGGTTGCTTCATGTTATTAAAATCAAAAAGGTAATAAACAAAGTTATTATCATGTAATACATAAATGATACGTTATATTAATAAGATATTATATTGGTCCCTGTGGGTAAATTCCCAAGCTACCCAGCAGTAGAATAAAGTAACTAAAACCAGCCGCATTAGTCATGTTTACACATTAAAGCACAAATAACTATACTCTATATACACTATATGTATAGATAGAGTACTTTTACTTTTAGTGGCCTGCTTATAGTATATTTAGACGCTAATAAGTTTGCTTAATTAAAATGCTGTACATTGTGGTGTTAACACTTTACTTTTAGAGTCAGTACTTGATGGAAAGTGTCCTTCAAGGTACAAAACACAGTTCCACCTCGGACCAGTAGAGGGCGCCAGACACACATAATAATAACTCGCAGTGAGGCGTGTTTTAGATTTACAACATGTATAACATGTAATGACACCAACTAAAGATAAACGGGTCCAGCTGTCCTCGCCTCACGTCTGCGGCGTGTTTTATAAACGCTGTTCAACATGGCGACCAACTGACACTAAAATGCCACCAACTGACAATGAAACCGTCACCTGTCTCCACAAAGCGATGTCCGGCATAACTCACCGTCCCCGCGCGCGGACCCCGTGTAGTCTCGCATTATCTCGCAGAACGAAGTGCCGTCGTGACCCAAAACGCGTTAGAACCAACAAAAACCTCTTCCCCTCCTCCCACGCCGACGTCGACACGATAACGTGAACCGAGGCGCCGCTAGAAGAAAAAGAAGAAAGTTGAACTTATTCAACTTGACGTTGCGACTCTGAAGAAAAAACAACTCTTTCCTCGTCGCCCTCCGCGTCGACGTTACTTACGTACGCAGCGCGCCCGCGAGACAAATAACATGGAGTCCTCCGTCTGGCATCTTCGAGGGATCCATGCGGAGACCTGAGCGGCGGCGGCGGCTCGGAGGGACAAGTTCGTCCCCGCGGGAGCGAGCAGTCGAAGCCGCCGGCGGCGAGCATCGTCTCGGGGCGGTGGAAGCCTCAGCGCCGTCCTCGACAACTATGACGAGCGGGGCTTGAAGCAGCGACCAGCCTTTTCTGCTGCGACCCGCAAACCAGGCCTGGAATTCAGTGAGTGTTTATGTATTTACACTGGAGGGAGAAGAAGAATTTAAAAAAGACAAGCAATCCTGCAGCTTCTGGGCGTTTTGGTGCTTTTTAAACGACATCGTGCGCGGATGCGGTGTTGTCACCTGACAGCGACCGGGATCGATACCAGCCACGTCCTCTGGAGCAGCAGAGGCCAGCCGGGTGGGACACCCTGGATGTACCCGGGCATTTTCCTGCTTTTTTAGAAGAGGGATGGGGGGATAGAGGGTGGGTGCATAGGCCTGAGTGGAGCAGCTACTTATTTATACAACCAGCTGGGAGCCCTATTTAATTCCTTAGGAGCAGGCAGGTTGAAAATAGGCCAGAGAGTCCAGAAACCTGCATCTTGCCAAAACATAAATAAATAAATAAAATACTGGTTCTGCAGATTCTGACACTTCCATACAGCTGCTTTCTGATTCTTCCCTCACAATCTGCGACGGTAATTGTTGTCTGTTAGTATAAAGGATGAGTGGTGAGAAACTTTTATTATGTGTGTGTGTGTGTGTGTGTCTTCCAGAAGAAGGGGACGCTGCACAATGTAGGACGGCTGGTCACCAGTGGGACTCCATACTGCCCTCTGGGGGGAGGGGTGGGGCACCATGGAGGCAGCGGGGCAACCCCTAACCCCAGGGACCAGCTATGGGCTCGCACCCTCAACCTCAGCACAAAACCCCGCCTCCCTCAAATGCACCTTACAGGTAAAAGCCCCCGCTGAGCCTCACCGTCATTCGTCACGTGCCATCTGACTATATATATATATATATATATATATATATATATATATATATAAATCTTTTATTGTCGCCCTCTAGTCCTCATGTTCTCCAAATGTGAGGGACGTCCTGATGTCTGCCAAGCGTCCGAGGGTGCAGGCCGGCGATGAGGGCGCTCGGCTCAGCGGAGACCCGGGGAGGAGCGCACAGAGGAGATGCAGGTCCTCAGCCTTCCCTTCCTCCCTCAGCTGGGACTCTGACTCCGAGAGAGAAACACTCGATGGTAACACACGGCTTAATACCTACCGGGACCGTCGTTATTACATCATTTAGATGGCGCTGATATCTGTGGACTGTAACTACGGGCTGATGCTGTTGTGTGTTTTGTGCGCTGTTGTGTGTGACAGAGGAGGAGCTACAGCACTTTTCTAACCCGCACGGCCTGGCAGCTCACAGCCCAGGATCCTCTTGTTCTGGACTCGGGTGAGGAGGAGGAGGATGAGGAGAAGGAGGAAGAGGAGGAGGAGGAAGGGCAGCGATGTTGGCTGCTTAGTTCAGGGGAACCATCCAGACACAGAGAGGGAGGGACGTCACAAAAGGCAGATCATCGGGATATTTGAGTTGTAGAGCCTCTTGTTTCCAGTCTTCTTCGTGCTAAGCTAACTGGCTCTAACGTTAAACTCTGGAAGTGAAAGACTAACTAAAACTTTACTGCTGCTAAATTGTCCAAGTTGTATAGCCCCCTCTCCCCCGCCCCTTATGAAAACTCCCATGTATTTAGGCCCATAAAATATATCTCTTTAATTTTCCAACTTGAGGGTCCAAATGCTGTCTCAACACAATCTTCTATCACAATAACGTGTCGCAATATATGTTTTCTGGTATAAAAAAAAAAGAAGTAGGGTATTTTTGAAATAATTGTATGGTTTTTTTTAGTCCCTTATTTCTTAGCAAAAGCCAACCTTGGATGTTTTCATTTGTCTATTTGTCAATTGTTTAAAAAAATGTAAACATTCCCGGAGCCCAAAATGACTTCCTCGACAGCGTTGTTCTGTCCACAACTCAAAGATGTTCAGTTTGCCGTCACAGAGGAGTAAAGAAACCAGAAAGTAGTTGCATTTAAGAAGCTAGAATTAGTACATTCTTCCCTTCTTTTTTTTATTCTAACCGATTGATCGTTGATGAAAATAGTTGGCGAGGTTAGGGGTGTCATGTCTCTCTTTTTCCCTTCCTCGACGCGGCCCAGTCCCGATCGTGAAGACTGCCAAGAACCTGAAAAACTGCAGCACTTGCATGGCGAGATGAGCTGGTCTCCGGCCTTGGAGGGGCGCCGCGGCGACCAGGAGAGCACAACGACAGAAGAGCCAAATACGTCTCGGCTCGGCCCGCCAGGCTGTGAGTGGCGTCGGGGCGAAACCCAGACCCTGCCTGCACACTTGAGAGCCTCCATTCATAACTCCGACGTTTTCTCTTCGCAGTGGCAGACAGCGAAGCGTGGAATGTATCCGAGCTGTTCCTCTCCAAAGGAAAACCAAAGGACGGTTGCCAAATAGAGGAGGAGGAGGAGATGGGCCATAGTGAGGGGGAGAAGTGGCCCAGGGGGGAAGAAACTAAGGAGCTTGGGAAGGATGTGTACACCTTCCCTGTAGACTCGGACCCCGAGAGTCCCGCTCCCGCCCCCTGGGCTCAATGCACATTCATTCAGCGGTGCCGGAAGAAGAGGGTGCTGCTCAGGCCCTTCTCCGGACTCGGCACCTCGAGGCGCACGTCGCCTGAGACCGGCGAGCGGGCGACGGCGAGTCCTCCAAAACCCCAAAGCGCCGAGACGGCAGGGCGTTTGGATGGCGGCGCAGAGGTGTGCGGTTTTGAGGAGGCCGGCTTCGGAGAGGCAACGGCGGAGGAGCCGACGAAGTTTGGAGGGAAAGGGGACGAAGAAGCGGAGGAAGAGCCGGGTGACGAAATCTTCACCTGCGTGGAATGTAGCATTTACTTCAAGAAGCAGGTGCACCTGCAGGAGCACATCGTCGAGCACTGTCTGAGTGGCGCCCCGGGCGGCGGGCGTTCGGGAAAGAGCGGCCGATTCCGCTGCGTTGAGTGCGGATGGGACCTTCCGAATCGCCTCGCACTGGCCGACCACCACAAGAGGCACCAGGAGTCCCGTCTGAAGATCTTGGAGGAGATTGAGAAACTGAACGGAAACGGGAAGGCGAGAGGGATTCAGAAGTTCGACGGTAAGAGCTCGGACGCCGCGGCTGTGATGCGAGATGCGGGAAAAACGTTGGACCCAGAACCGGCGACGTGTCCGTCACTTCCCCCGGCTACGGTTTCAACACCAGACCCGGCAGTTCTCGACTCGGACGCCGCTCCTCCGAATTCGGTTCGATGTCCGGCTCCGGTCCGAGGTGCTGCCGCCGGCCGCCGCCGCTTCGTCTGCACAAAGTGTCACTTCAGCACAAGAACGCCTCAGGCGCTGGCCAATCACATCAAGACCCACAACAGAAAGACACTGGCTGACCCCCAGTCCCCTGGGCCGCCATCGGTTTCCCTGGCCTGTGGTCATTGTGCCTTCCTGACCTCCAGTCACACTGTCATGAGGGAACACCAGAAACTCGTTCACCCGGTGGAGGTCTCCAGTGGCGCTCTGGCGGATGAGACTGGCCAGCGTTTGAGGTCCCACGAGGGCGCTCAAATTCCCAAGCCCGGCCTTGATTCTGACCGTCTAGCTGGATCCGGATCCTCTCACGATGCGACCCGAGGCGAGAGCCAGCAAGGAGCCGCTGCCTCTGAGGGCGGCACGACGCCAGACGGCGCTGCAGCTCGGCCCGCGAGCCAGGTGGTGTTCAAGCGCACCGGCAACAGGAGATTTAGCAAAAGAGGGAAGGCCTGGACGGATCTGGCCAAGTTTCTGGAGGATGACAAGCTGACAGGGACCAAAGAAGAAGAGCAGGACAAAGAGCCGAGCACAGAGCGTTCTCAACGAGATGCCAACTCACCTGTTGGAGTGAAACCGCACACCAGAGCCCGATCCAGCACAGGTGAGACTCAATGTCAGACTACACACTGTCATGCTGGTAAATGATGATGGATATGAGACATCCGTCTGAAAACCTGATCACACAGAAAACAATGAAGCTGCACTTATACATATTATTTAATCATAAACAATGGATCAAATGAAAGGTGTATTTCATATTTTGTTTCACTCCGTAACCACTCGGTGTTGATTCCAGGCTGCAGCAGGCGTCTGTTTTCCACGCAAAAACCTTCGAAAACTGAACACCGTAAACGGCGAACGGTAAAAATTTCGCGACGACCATTTAGCGGCTAAAAAACGGCAGATATTTCCCTCAGGAGTCGGTGGAGACCAAAAACGGAGCTAAAAGTAGAGGGAACATTAGACTTGGACTGAACACGACTTCAAATGAATGCTAATGTTGCTCCGCGACGTTTGTTACACCAACAAGTAGCTTTTCGTGTAAGAATGCCGTTTCAGGGATTGTATTAATTCTCATATTTCTGTCGCAGAAATCTAGCTCCGTTAGCTCCGTTAGCTCCGTTAGCATAGTTATGTGTAATCCCTTTACCTGAAAGACTGTCGGATTAATGCAAAAACTGTGCAATAATCAGATTATTACACTGAATGAAAACGATGTAAACGCATGTCATATTTAACGTACGCATTCTGTCATATTTAACGTACGCATTCTGTTGAAATGTAAATGTGATGTTTATTCTGAATTTATTTTATTATTATAATTCATTGTCTTGATAGAGGACTGCGCAGCACAGCGGAGCGCCACATCACTGCTCCCCCCTGACAAGTGTGTGAACGACGAAGACGAGCTGGAGGTGGAGAAAAACGACGCGGTGCTCTTTCCGAGGAGGAGCAACCGGGTTCCCGCCGCTCCCGCGGACACCGACAGCGAAGAAGACGACGACGGCGGCGGCGACATTGACGAGGAGCACGTGCGGCGTCTCTTGTCGGAGGGCTTCTTGGACGAAGACCCGGACGGGATGGACGAGGACTCCGAGGCGCTCAAGTGTGTGGAGAGGAAGTGCCCCTACTGCCCCGATCGGTTTCTGAACGGCATCGGGCTCGCCAATCACGTGAGGGGCCACCTGAACCGAGTGGGCGTCAGCTACAACGTGCGTCACTTCATATCCCCCGAGGAAGTCAACGCCATCGAGAGGAAGTTCTCCTACCAGAAGAAGAAGAAAAAAGGTCAGCGGCTCTCTCGGCTGTGTGCAGATTCCAAAGCCCCGACGCTCTTTTTGTTTATCGACCCCGACGTGAGCCGCGCGGTACGTTAGCTAACCCTATTCTCTCGAAGGCCCGTTTCAGCCGTCGTCTTAAGTGTGAGGATAGATTGTCTTTGTGGACTTTCCCTTTCTATAAATCCAATTTCTGGATACCGGCTGGGAGAGGCCTACATTAGCTTAGCATGCTAACATCAGCTAATTAGCACTAAACAGCTGAAGTCGATGGGAACGTCTCTAGTTTGCCAGGTCACTAACTCAAGTCACCTAGGCAACGGGTTGAGTGGTCATCACATGCTGTGGGGAACACCAATGGGCCCCACATTGAATGGCCATCCATCCGATATGTGTCGAGGCATTTCATCGAGCTCGAGGACATTTCATTTCATTTAGCTGATGCTTCTATCCAAGTGTCTCGCTAAAGGACACATAGACTGCGGCGGGGATTGAACCGCCGACCCCCTGATTAAAAGACGGACCTGCTAACCACTGACCCACAGGGTTCATCCTCAGGGGACCAAGAATGTCTCTACATAATCACATGACACTTCACCCAACAGCTGTTGAGAGAATCCAGCCTACAGCTGGACTGCTTGTTCTGTCCCTTGTCTAAAAGTGCTGCCCCCCCCCCTTCCCTACAGTTGCCAACTTCGACCCAGACACATTCAGCGTGATGCACTGCGAGTTCTGCAGCGCCGGCTTCGACACCCGGGCCGGCCTGTCCAGCCACGCCCGGGCCCACCTCCGCGACTTCGGCATCACCAACTGGGACGTCACCATCTCGCCGATCCACATCCTGAGGGAGCTGTTCTCCAGCAGGCCCGACCTCGTGATCCCCACCGCTCCCCCCCGGAGCACCAGCTCCTCGGAGGAGGAGGAGGAGGAGGAGGAGGAGGAGGAGGAGAACCAGATTGAGGAGGGGGAAGGAATTGTTGAGGTAAAGTTGGAGGGGGACACAAGCGAGAGGACGCTGAGTGAGGACGTCCCGGATGCGCCGCCGATAGCGTCTCAACGCTTGAAGGAGGAGGACGGAGTTGAAGAGAGTGAAGGTAAGCTCTCATTATTGATCCAAACTTCTCCGTTGGATGCTGCCGCGGTTGATGGTTAATATGGTGATCTGGCGCTTTGAACTTTACAGTGATGATGCCCGGAGGGTTCAAAAAAAGGCTGTTACAAATTCATTCAGCAATGGCAAATGGAAATGGAAATGGAAAGAGAGAGAGAGAGAGAGAGAGAGAGAGAGGGAGAGAGGTTGATGTGGCACTCGGTGCATTTCATCCCAACCTCCACTCGATTGGTCACGCCTTAGCTTAGCGGTGCATATGGGGGCAAAATGGCTGCTTCCACCTCCCCGTAGACCCAAACAATAGCGGCAAAAAAAAGAGAAAAGAAGCTGTCTGGCTTCGGCTGCCGGGGAGTCCGATGCACTGCGGTTGCGGACCGGTGAGTAGCGCGCGCTGAACATTCCCGAGCACCCGCGTGCCCCTTATCGGGATCGCGTCTCGCGCCGCATCCCCTGTCACATCGTAGCCAGACATTCAGCCATTTACACACACACAAAAAACTCATCATCATCATCATCATCATGCAAGACTTCTGTACAGCTTCTGTGTCGCGCGCACCGCCGTGCAGGTAAAGCGTGTGACACGCGTGTCACAAAGCGGGTCCTTGTTATTGTTTCGGCTTGTTTCTGCACGCGCGTGTAAATAGTGATGATTACGGGGCTCAGTTCGTGTTTCCTTTTCACGTCAGTGGGTTTTTTCCTCTCTTTATTGTGCACGTCTGGGATGACGTCCCGTGTTTCCAATGCTGCAGGATCAGTAAAATTACCTACAGTTGCCCAATCTTCGCCATTTTACTTTGCTTTGATTTTGTGATAGAGGACACGCTGTGCTTTCAAGTGCACGAATCCGTGCATGTTTTTTGTTGTTGTTGCAATCAACTGAGAGCGAGATTGCCCAGGTAACGTAGTCGCCACTACTTCCACTTCCAACTTATCCGGATCAGCGAAGTATAATCGAAGTATCACTTTTTCTTTTCCTTTTCCCCCCCCCCTGCCTTTTTTTTCCCCCTCTCCCTTTTTTTGAAGTCTCCTCTCGCTCGTAGTGTCACTCTCCCTTTTGAAGGATACAAAGTCCACTTTGACCCGGAGGGTCCCTGAACGCACCCGGCACACGAGGCATTGTCCCCGGTATAATAGACGGTGTTATAACGCTGCGCGCGGAGGTGTCACGTCAGGAGATGAAGTGACACGCGCAGCGCCGCCCACCAGACACACGGCATTGTCTGTCTGCGCGTCTCCGATGATTTACGCGGTTTTGTCGCAAAATGGCACTTTTTTATTTATTTATTTGGGTCTCATGAATGTCTGACTGCTGGGGGGGAAACGAGACACGAGACTTCCGTGTTTGTTTCATACACGAGTGCAATTAGGACTTTTTGAAACTGATTCATTTCTAGATTTTAATTCTTTCACTGCACCTCCTCGAAGTCGACTGTTATTAGCAAGAGCTGATACATGATAGGCAATGAGCAGAGGAGGTGTTGCATGTATTAATAAGCTACATGTCAAATGCTGACCTATTTTAGGACCATAAAATGAATTGCCAGACATTCTTTATTTGAACAGTTATTCTCCCAGTTACTTAGTAAGGCCTTATTAAAGGTGCATTTATTCTCTTCAGTCCTCTACTTATAACACTACTATATCATTATTATTAATATTATTTGTATTATTGTCTGTAATGTTTTAGGTGAGGAGGAAGCAGCCGAGGATGATGAGGGTGACGAGGAGCCCCAGCGTCCAGCATTGGACGCTCTGAACTCAAGCCGGACACAGAAAGCCGAGCTGTGCGGCGTGGACCCGGACGGCCTCTCTCCCGGGGAGGATGCAGACTCCAAGGGTGAGCGGCAGAGACCGGGAACGCTGACCCCGGACCGTCGACGGGTTATTTGATTTGCCAGAGCAGAGCTTTATCGTGGCTGTCAGCGGGGAGATTGTAACACTGACCCTAGGTCAGCATCGGAGAGGCCCGTCGCTGGAGGTAGACAGATGTATGTGAGGAGCTAATGAGAGCACCTCCAGCACTCGTGTTCCTGCACTGGGAGGGAGGGGGGGGCTGTAGACGGGAAGTGTAAGTGAGGTGAAACATCCTCTGGGATCTAAAATAAGCCGAGCCTCCTGTCGCTCTGAAAAATGAGGCTCCCCTCGCGGTGTCTCACGAGCTGCTGTCGCCTCGTTTGTGTTCCGCAGTCTGCGACCTGAGGTGCGCGGTGTGCGGAGCCCAGTTCGAGACCAGGCGCGGGCTGTCCAGCCACGCCCGCTCTCACCTGCGCCAGCTGGGCGTCGGCGTCTCGGAGAGCAGCGGGGCGCCGATCGACCTCCTCTACCAAATTGCCAAGGAGGGGCGCGCGGGCGGCCGCGTATTTCCTCCGGAGCCCCTTTCCGCCAAGACCTCCGCCGTCCCTCCGGAGGATGAGGCGCTAGGAGACATGGACTCGGACGAGAACGCCATCCCCCTCTCCGTCCTGGCCAAAGCGGCGCCGCCCTCTTCCTCCTCCACGCCGTCGCCTGCTCTCGCCGCCTATCCCGCTCCGCCGCACTCCGGCTCCCCGTCGTCCGTCGTGAGGAAGGCCCCCATTTCCTCGCTGCTGCCCGCGTCGTCCCCCTTGCGCTTCCTGGAGCACAAGACCGGGGGAATGCGGAGCTTGACCTCGAGCCTCTCGTCCACCGTCGCAACCAAACCCATCTGGGCGCCGCAGGAGAACGACGCTCCGCTCAACCTCAGTAAGTGGCTCTCGCAAAGCGCCGTTGAAAGTCCTTCGGTCGGCCGCCGGTTAACGTTTGGTCGTCTCCTCTTTGCGCAGCGCTGGAGGTGGACCCCAACAAGGACATCGTCTGCCAGCTGTGCGGCGCCTGGTTCGAGACTCGTAAAGGTTTGTCCAGCCACGCGCGGGCCCACCTGCGGCACTTTGGGGTGGAGTACTCCGAATCCAAGGGTTCTCCCATCGACCTGCTGAACCAGCTCATCGACACGGACGGCTTCAAGCACAAGGCCGGCGCGCTGCGGCTCGACGGCCACGCGGCCGGCCCGAAGCGCTCCCTGCTCGGCCTCTCTTCCTCCTCGTCCCTCCTCTGCAGGGCGGCCGGCGGCGGGTCCAGGCCCAAAGCGACCTCTTCCTCCTCCGCCGCGCCTCCTCTCGGCCCGGCCGCCAAGCGTCTCAAGTCCTCCTCCATGAGGGTCTTCCGCCTGAGCAGTGGCGAGCTCATGGCCCTTCCACACAGTGAGTGTTGTTTCACGGGGTTGATTGTTTGTTCCCGACGCGCTGTAAAGGTGCGTTCACACCAAAAGCGAAG
>NC_079410.1:19543749-19547568 GCF_029220125.1 Pseudoliparis swirei | reverse complement strand
TCCGGCAGTGGTGAGCTGCTGAGTCTGGCACGGCAGTAGATATGACAGCAGAGATAAATCCAAGCGCACAGTCACCGGGCATCTGTAAAGCCCTCCCGATGACAGACGGAGAGAGAGAGAGAGAGAGAGAGAGAGAGAGTGGAGGAGAAGACGCAAGGGCAGTGTGGGGAGAGAGGTGGTGGTGAAAGTGGGGGTAACTCTATCTGCCCTGGTCTTTCTGTGTTTAACCCATGTCACATTCTCACCTGTTGCCGCTCCGTCAATCTGCCCTGCGTGCCCCGCCAGGAAGGTGTGACGCAGGGCCCTCTGTGTCTGTGTGGTCTCACGCCAGGACAACGGCAGCTCAGAGGGGACAATTTATAGCCAAAACCATTGTGTGTCTCTCTCTCTCTGCTTATCGGTGTGTGTTCCTGTCTCCAAAGTAATTAATCAGAAGAGAGCGCGGGACTGTGGCCAACAGTGATTTAGAGATGGTGATGAATCACGTGCGTACTTATGCACAGACAAGCCTGCGTTTCAGTTTTTTAAAGACACCTGATATGGTGTTACATGTTTTTTAATCCAGGTATCCAGTATCTTTTTTAAGAACCATATGATGGGACACATAAATGGATGTACATAATTTCACTCAAAACCACTTGTGTTCTTATTGTTGAATAAAAAGAAAATTGTAAAAATAAAAATAAACACTTGAGGAAAAGTCAGAGAATCACCAGTCAGCCGATTCATTGTCTGGAAACAATGTGAATGTTTGTTTTGCCAATTCACTGTTAGACATAAAACCGGTTTCCCTTTGTGCATTTTCAATTTGCGCACTTGGTTATTTATCCCAAACGACAATATATTGCTAAACCTAACCAATAACCTTTTTTTCCCTAAACCTAACAGAGTTTTTTTTTTTAACCCTTGTGTTGCCTTAGGGTCATTTTGACCCGAATCAATATTACACCCTCCCCCCGCTTTAGGATTAATTTGACCCCATTCAATGTTTAATGTCGGTGTTCTTTCGGTAGTCAACAAACAAACATAAAGTGCCTCACACTTAAACTTGGAAAACAATATTAATTCTAATAATTTTCTGGAGGTTTTAATTGCTGGCGTCAAATTGAACCCAAAGGGTAAAATATGTTAGTAAATATAAAGGTAACAGGAGGGTGTAATATTGATTCGGGTCAAAATGACCCTAAGGCAACACAAGGGTTAAAGGAAATAAACATTTGTTACAGGCTTTAGTGGGAATACTTACAATAAATTAGTAACTATTTGTAGGATATCTTAAAAACCGTTGTACAGTGATACAATGCGCTATTTAATCTTCTTCACTTGAATTCCTCTTTTGCACCCTTCAAAATGTTGACGACCACGGCCGCCTCACATAAACATAGATAAGATTCGTAATAAGATAACTATGGGGTCATATCTTGGTGGACAGAAGTCTCTTTCATCTACATTTGGATGGGAACTTGGCTATGAATATACTGTGATTTACTGAATAAGTAAAATCCTTTACCTGGTGGTGGAGAAAAAAGAAAAGTCAAAGCTTAACTGAAGTCATTAGAATTTATCCTCTGGGAATCACGGATGTCTTTGCCAAATAGCAATCAATCCAAAAAAGCCAAACTTTCAGATTTTGAGTCTAAAAACAGTCTAAACCCATTTTACCCATTAATTGACCGTGTGGTATTATCTCCTCTAGTGTTCAGTTAAGCAAAATAACTTTTCCGAAGATCCACTTCCTTTATTTTATGTTTATTTTGAATCGTCGGAATGTTCCTTCTGATCGGTCTCTTGTACTTGAGATGGTTTAATTCTTCTGATTCATTGATTTTCTTGATTTGACTGACATGTGTTTATCCTACTTGCAGCCAGCAGCCATGTCAGATATAGAAGAGGAGTACGAGTGAGTACGCCGCCATAAACCAGTTGTTTATTGCAGCATGTGTTCATCCCTGTGATGTTGTCTGACATATGCTTCTCTGTTCCTCTTCCCCATCTATCCAGGGATCAGGGTGAGTTCAGTATCCACACGTGTCGCAATATTCGCGTTGCTCACAAACACGACGAACAACATGGAGGAAACTGTATTTATTTATCTCGGTCTTCTTTTCTCCCAGAGGCTGAAGAGGAACAGGAGGAGGAGCCTGAACTGGCAGGGGAGGATGAAGGAGGTATGGTCCAGAAGACTCCCAGAATGCAATGCAAACATACAGTACAGCTGCCGGTTAATGCAATTACATGTATATAAAATGTTACATGATAAAATGTCTTACTGTCGTGAATGTGATGTCATAATTCACCCTTGTTCCTGGTGTAGTTCTATACACAATTATTAATGTAATGAGTCACACACATCGGTGTGACTGTTCGGGATCGCGGTCCCTTTAAGTGTTGTGTTGCTGTTGGTGACGTGGAGCCCCATGCGGGTTTGGTTACTGGGCAGCGCCATCTTGTGTTCATTCGTTTTTGTGATACGAAATAAACGAGACACACACTTGTGTGCTCAACTTGAGGAATTGTGTTTTGCGTTTCAATGCAACTTCCACATTACAATATATATATATATATATACAGGACTGTCTCAGAAAATTAGAATATTGTGATAAAGTTCTTTATGTTCTGTAATGCAATTAAAAAAACAAAAATGTCATGCATTCTGGATTCATTACAAATCAACTGAAATATTGCAAGCCTTTTATTCTTTTAATATTGCTGATTATGGTTTACAGCTTAAGAAAACTCTAAAATCCTATCTCATAAAATTTTAATATTTCCTCAGACCAAGTAAAAATAAGATTTATAACAGCTGAGTGTTTGTCAAGGCTCAGGAAACCCTTGCAGGTGTTTCGAGTTAATTAGACAATTCAAGTGATTTGTTTAATACCCTACTAGTATACTTTTTCATGATATTCTAATATTTAGAGATAGGATATTTGAGTTTTCTTAAGCTGTAAACCATAATCAGCAATAAATCAGAATAAAAGGCTTGCAATATTTCAGTTGATTTGTAATGAATCCAGAATGCATGACATTTTTGTTTTTTTAATTGCATTACAGAAAATAAAGAACTTCATCACAATATTCTAATTTTCTGAGACAGTCCTGTATATATATGACTTTCCTTGTTGTCAGGAAGAGCAGAGCAATCGATCTCTCTCTTCTTCATCTTCATAACAGTTGTTTTGACTAGCGCTGTTCTAACTCTGACCTGTCAACTTCCTCTTTCTCCTGCTCTCCCATTGGCTGACACGGTGCTGGTTCGGGCTACCAGAGCAGCAGGAGTACCGCGGTACGGAGACAGCACGGCCATCATCACTCACACTGTTAGACACCATGACTAGCCCTGAAACACAATAAAGGTGGAAGTTGTTTCCATATGTATTTGGTTGTTAAAGATACATTTTCTGCACCTGAATCTGAATCTCACATACAAGCAATTTATATTTCACTTGCATCGTGTTAATACCAAACGTAAATGCTTTTTAAGTATTTAAGTAGTCGTAACTCATACAGAACCAAACAGGACAACGTTAGCTACATACTAAGTTAGCAACATACGAAGTTAGCAACATCCTAAGTTAGCAAGATCCGAAATTAGCAATATACTAAGTTAGCTACATAGGCTACTAAGTTAGCTATATACTAAGTTAGCAACATCCTACGTTAGCTACGTATTAAGTTCACAACATAATAAGTTAGCACCATCCTTCGTTAGCTACGTACTAAGTTAGCTACGTAATAAGTTAGCTACATACTAAGTTAGCACCATCCCAAGTTAGCACCATCCTTCGTTAGCTACGTACTAAGTTAGCTACGTAATAA
>NC_079410.1:19481249-19538749 GCF_029220125.1 Pseudoliparis swirei | reverse complement strand
TGTGCATATTATTATGGGATGGCATCCAGGAACTGTTTTGATTTAAAAAAAGAACATTTCTGGCTCTCGTGCTTAGAGGAAAGCAAGTTCTGTATTACATGTCTCCATTTAGGCCTGGGTTTACTCTGGCAACAAGTGTTCCCGTAAACGTGATTGAACTCATTCCAGGACTCATTATTTTGTTGAGCATTTTTGTGAGAAACAGCTTTCTGAGGAAGAAGTCGCATATTTTTGGAGATCAAAGTGGTAACTTAACTAGAACAAGATGGCCTCTGCCTGAGGAGACACACATGTACATTCTGAGTTCCTACTATGGCATTTAGTTATAATTTATTTGAACCTGCTAATACGCCGTCGTACCTCAGGTGTCTTTTTGTCCGTCATATGTAGAAATGATGACACAAGAAAACGAGACGAGACCTCAAAGGTGGCGTCACAGTCCGTGTTTCTATGACAACGAAGCGAGGATTAAAGCGTCGGCCCTGTAGGGGTTATATATATACAGGACTGTCTCAGAAAATTAGAATATTGTGATAAAGTTCTTTATTTTCTGTAATGCAATTAAAAAAACAAAAATGTCATGCATTCTGGATTCATTACAAATCAACTGAAATATTGCAAGCCTTTTATTCTTTTAATATTGCTGATTATGGCTTACAGCTTAAGAAAACTCTAAAATCCTATCTCATAAAATTTTAATATTTCCTCAGACCAAGTAAAAAAAAGATTTATAACAGCTGAGTGTTTGTCAAGGCTCAGGAAACCCTTGCAGGTGTTTCGAGTTAATTAGACAATTCAAGTGATTTGTTTAATACCCTACTAGTATACTTTTTCATGATATTCTAATATTTAGAGATAGGATATTTGAGTTTTCTTAAGCTGTAAGCCATAATCAGCAATATTAAAAGAATAAAAGGCTTGCAATATTTCAGTTGATTTGTAATGAATCCAGAATGCATGACATTTTTGTTTTTTGAATTGCATTACAGAAAATAAAGAACTTCATCACAATATTCTAATTTTCTGAGACAGTCCTGTATATATATATATATAAATATACAATATATATATAATTATATGTATAATAATATATATATATATAATATATATATTGTATAATATATTATTATATATATACTGTATATATATAATATTTATATAATATAATAATAATAATATATATATAATATTTATGATCATGTTCAATGGCCTTAGTAATGTGACTTTTATAGATGGACCTACAACATCTTTTAAATCTGATCAATTTTACAAAAAAGATCATGAATAAATAAAGATAAACTAGAACGGGCACTCGGTAGAGCGCATACCTTCGCATATCACAAGATTGGGCATTGAATTATGAACATCTTGGCATTAGTTGCATGCCAATTGGATAAAAATGTACCGCGCGCTATGGTAAAAAGAAGATTTTGACCTTTTCATGACCTTGACCTTTGACCCGATCGATCCCAAAATCTAATCAAATGGTCCCCGGATAATAACCAATCATCCCACCAAATATCATGCGATTCGGTTTAATACTTTTTGAGATATGCGAGTAACACGCAAACAAATAAATAAATAAATACACGGCGATCAAAACATAACATAACTAGAACGGGCACTGGGTAGAACGCATACCTTCGCATATCACAAGATTGAGCATTGAATTATGAACATTTTGGCATTAGTTGCATGCCAATTGGACAACAATGTATCGTGCTATGGTAAAAAAAAAGATGTTGACCTTTCCATGACCTTGACCTTGACCTTTGACCCGATTTATCCCAAAATCAAATCAAATGGTCCCCGGATAATACCCAATCATCCCACCAAATTCCATGTGATTCAAGAAGATTTGACCTGTTCATGACCTTTGACCTTGACCTTTGACCCGATCAATCCCAAAATCTAATCAACTGGTCCCCGGATAATAAACAATCATCCCACCAAATTTCATGCGATTCGGTTCAATACTTTTTGAGTTCTGCGAAAGATTTTGACCTGTTCATGACCTTTGACCCGATCGATCCCAAAACTAATCAACTGGTCCCCGGATAATAAACAATCATCCCACCAAATTTCATGCGATTCGGTTCAATACTTTTTGAGTTTTGCGAATAACACGCATACAAATAAATAAATAAATAAATAAATAAATACACGGCGATCAAAACATAACCTTCCGGCATTTTCAATGCGAAGGTAATAAAATGACATCTAGACTATAGAGTTGTGACGTTAATGAAAATACAAGTGTAACTACCATCCAGGGAGCCACAGGTGCAGAGGGTTCAGTTGCGTGTGTTGCCACAAAACCTGTTGACTATACGGGGAACCGAGATCAATCTGGTGACCCGGTGTTGAAACACAGGGCGCACGGTGCTGTCACCTCACAGCAAGAGGGGCCTGGGGTCGATTCCCGATCCCGAGGTTGGGTTCTTCTGTGTGGAGTTTGTACGTTCTCCCCCGTGGCAGGGTTCCACCACCTCGCTCTGGGTTCTCCGGCTTCCCCCCACAGTCCAAAGGCATGGTTAGGTTCACTGGACACTCTGGATGTGCCTCTAAGCCTCCAGGGTGAACTCTACTTTTGAAGTAATGTGTGCAGTGTTAACTAGAATGGGCACTCGGTAGAGCGCATACCTTCGCATATCACAAGATTGGGCATTGAATTATGAACATTTTGGCATTAGTTGCATGCCAATTGGACAAAAATGTATCGTGCTTTGGTAAAAAAAAGATTTTGACCTTTCCATGACCTTGACCTTGACCTTTGACCCGATTGATCCCAAAATCTAATCAAATGGTCCCCGGATAATAACCAATCATCCCACCAAATTCTATGTGATTCAAGAAGATTTGACCTGTTCATGACCTTTGACCTTGACCTTTGACCCGATCGATCCCAAAATCTAATCAACTGGTCCCCGGATAATAAACAATCATCCCACCAAATTTCATGCGATTCGGTTCAATACTTTTTGAGTTCTGCGAAAGATTTTGACCTGTTCATGACCTTTGACCTTGACCTTTGACCCGATCGATCCCAAAATCTAATCAACTGGTCCCCGGATAATAAACAATCATCCCACCAAATTGCATGCGATTCGGTTCAATACATTTTGAGTTTTGCGAATAACACGCATACAAATAAATAAATAAATAAATAAATAAATACACAGCGATCAAAACATAACCTTCCGGCATTTTCAATGCGAAGGTAATAATACAAGTTATTGCAGTGAAGCTCCCTCCGGTGGATAAACACTGTCACTGCATCCTGATGAAACCTGAAACCCATCTGTTGGGTGAAAGGATTTCACACAAGATAACTTTAACTATTAGTTAACTATATTCTACATATAGAATATATCATATAATTAACAGTGCACATGGTTTACCAATCGAACCAACACTAATGGGTCGTTTGGGCTAAGTATATATATATATATATTTATATATATTGAGATATTTACACATGCATTTTTATTTTGAGTCAGTAATATAAAATAAACTCCAACAATTATAATTTTATGACAGTGTCTGCATTAATTTCTCACTTTTTTTAAAAGTTATTTATCAAAAAAAAAAGTAAAGTAGTTTTTTTAAAAAATGAATATCATCATATCTCTGTCGAGTCATGAATTGAAAAACAAGACAAAAAGTAGTTTCTAGTTATATTTTATGTTTTTGATATAATGGGTCAGGGAGTTCACAAAAAACAGTCATCATTTGGACCCCACGGTTTATAATTTCTTTTACATCAGAGGGAGTCACGTCGTCACGTGACTTCATCCCAGTGTCAGCGTGGGAAAGCTTTATTGGTCCAGCGATTTGTTTACAATCACATTGTGAGTCGAAAAAAAGTATTCCATTTGTGTTTTTATGATAAGCAACACACACACAGATACACACACACACACACACACACACACAACCAGAGAGACAACCAGACACACACAGACAGACAGAGACACAGACACAAACACACACACACACATACACACAAACACACACACACAGACACACAAGCACATACACACAGACACACACACACAAACACACACACACAAACATACACACACACACACACAGACACACACAGGATCTCCACTCATTCAAACGCAGCACAGACAGAGAGACGGACCATCAGTAGAAACACGTGACTATAAGTAGAATATGTTACACGGGAAAACAATAAAGTTCAGATGTTTTGGAAGATAAGAAATCCATCAAGGAAAACAAGAAGAACACAAGAGGAAGACAAGAGGAAGACAAGAGGAAGAGGGAACTGAAAGAAGAAGTAAAACCTAGAGACAGCCGTTGGTTACAGCCGATGTCGCTCAGATAACTAAAGATAGTGAATCATCATAATAATCATCATTATTATCAAAGGGGAGCTCCATCATGTTTACACATCATGTGTTCTTGTGATATGAACGAGGGACACTGAGTCTAAAGGATAAAGACAATCAAGTTGCATTGTGGGAGGTGTAGTGTACCCAAGACGTCCTCCCTCCATTTGGACTTCTCTTGTTTTTGGTATCTGTCTCTCGTGAGTCTCCCGACTTTATGCCATGGAAAACAACTAGATTGCTGGAGAACCTTTTGATATATTAATAGTTGAGTATTTTTAACTATAAGTCAATGTTTCAAGTAGCCATCATGTGTCAGTGTGCATGTATTCAAAATATAATAAATAAATAAATAAATAAAAAGCACACATTTAGTTATTTAAAGAGAACCCCGGAGGAAATTTCCCAAAAGAAAAAAAGAAAGAAAGTGAAGCACATTTAAGATTACGATTGTGGTGAGAGGTGATGTCATCAAACACTAGAAAGGTTAACCCCTCGTGAGCAGATGATGGAGTATATACACGTGTGTGTGTGTGTGTGTGTGTGTTCAGCGGACGGGGGCCTTCAGCGCAGCGTCCACGTCCTCCTCCGTCTGCAGGACGTGCCACTGGGCCACCGGGCGCCGGGGGTTGGCCAGCATGTCGGACCAGTGGCGCAGCCCGACGCCCGAGGCGCCGTAGCCCATCCAGCACTTGCCGATGGTGTCGTTGCTGCCCAGCTTGTCGTAGTCGTACACCGTGAACACCACCTGGACTTTCTGTGAGCGGAGGAAGCAGCGGAGGAGAGAGTTGGACGGAGAGGTGGAAGGGAAGATTGTGATTGTGTGTGTTTGTGTGTGCGAGTGTGTGTGTGTGTGTGTGTGTGTGTGTGTGTGTGTGCGTGTGTGTGCGTGTGTGCGTGTGCGTGTGCGTGCCTGGATCTGGGAGAAGGGGATCTCGAAGCTGAAGCTCTCGTTGAAGTACGGGTTCAGCGTGTTCTGCTTGATCGTGGTCTTCTTCTTCTTCAGCCGCTTCCCGTTGTGCTGCAGCACCACCTTCACAAAGGGGTCTGAGGGGGGGGGGGGGGGGTATGTCAGTTTGTGTCTGTGGTTATGTGTGTGTGTGGTTGTGTGGTTGTGTTGTGTGGGTGTCTGTGGTTATGTGTGTGTGGTTGTGTGTTTGTGGGGGTGGGGGGTGGTTGTGGTTGTGTGAGTGTGTGTCGGTGGTTGTGTGTGATTGTGTGGTTGTGTGTGGTTGTGTGGTTGTGTGCTTGTGTGTGCTTGTGTGTGGGGGTGTGTGTGTGTGTGTGGGTAGCTGTGGTTGTGTGTGGTTGTGTGCTTGTGTGTGTGTGTGTGTGTGTGTGTGTGTGTGTGTAGCTGTGGTTGTGTGGTGTGTGTGGCTGTGTGTGTGGCTGTGGGTGTATGTCGGTGTGTGCGTGGGTGCGTGTGGTGTGGTTGTGTGTGTGTGTGTGTGTGTGTGTGTGGGTGGCTGTGGTTGTGTGTGTGTGTGTGTGTGTGTGTGTGTGGGTGGCTGTGGTTGTGTGTGTGTGTGTGGTGTGTGTGTGTGTGTGTGGTTGTGTGTGGCTGTGGGGGGTTGTGTGTGTGTGTGGGTGGGTGGCTGTGGTTGTGTGTGTGTGTGGTTGTGTGTGGTTGTGTGTGTGTTCACCTGACAGTCCTCCCACATCCATCTTCTTCAGGTTCTTGGCCTCCATGATGTTGATGGTCAGTTTCCCCGCCGTGGGGACGTAACGGAGCGAGATGCAGACGTCACCGAGCTTCTCTTGCTGAGGAGGACACAAGATGGAGGACACAACAAGAGGACACAACATGGAGGACACAACAAGAGGACACAACATGGAGGACACAACATGGAGGACACAACAAGAGGACACAACATGGAGGACACAACAAGAGGACACAACAAGAGGACACAACATGGAGGACACAACAAGAGGACACAACAAGAGGACACAACATGGAGGACACAAGATGGAGGACACAACAAGAGGACACAACATGAGGACACAACAAGAGGACACAACATGGAGGACACAACATGGAGGACACAACATGGAGGACACAACAAGAGGACACAACAAGAGGACACAACACGAGGACACAACAAGAGGACACAACAAGAGGACACAAATGGAGGACACAACAAGAGGACACAACATGGAGGACACAACAAGAGGACACAACAAGAGGACACAACATGAGGACACAACAAGAGGACACAACAAGAGGACACAACAAGAGGACACAACATGGAGGACACAACAAGAGGACACAACATGGAGGACACAACAAGAGGACACCACATGAGGACACAACATGAGGACACAACAAGAGGACACAACATGGAGGACACAACAAGAGGACACAACACGAGGACACAACAAGAGGACACAACAAGAGGACACAACATGAGGACACAACAAGAGGACACAACAAGAGGACACAACAAGAGGACACAACATGGAGGACACAACAAGAGGACACAACAAGAGGACACAACATGAGGACACAACAAGAGGACACAACAAGAGGACACAACAAGAGGACACAACAAGAGGACACAACAAGAGGACACAACAAGAGGACACCACATGAGGACACAACAAGAGGACACAACAAGAGGACACAACATGAGGACACAACAAGAGGACACAACAAGAGGACACAACATGGAGGACACAACAAGAGGACACAACAAGAGGACACAACAAGAGGACACCACATGAGGACACAACAAGAGGACACAACAAGAGGACACCACATGAGGACACAACAAGAGGACACAACAAGAGGACACAACATGAGGACACAACAAGAGGACACAACATGGAGGACACAACAAGAGGACACAACAAGAGGACACAACATGAGGACACAACAAGAGGACACAACAAGAGGACACAACATGAGGACACAACAAGAGGACACAACATGGAGGACACAACAAGAGGACACAACAAGAGGACACAACAAGAGGACACAACATGAGGACACAACAAGAGGACACAACATGAGGACACAACAAGAGGACACAACAAGAGGACACAACAAGAGGACACAACAAGAGGACACAACAAGAGGACACAACATGGAGGACACAACAAGAGGACACAACATGAGGACACAACAAGAGGACACAACAAGAGGACACAACATGGAGGACACAACAAGAGGACACAACAAGAGGACACAACAAGAGGACACAACATGGAGGACACAACATGGAGGACACAACAAGAGGACACAACATGGAGGACACAAGATGGAGGACACAACATGGAGGACACAACAAGAGGACACAACAAGAGGACACAACAAGAGGACACAACATGGAGGACACAACATGGAGGACACAACAAGAGGACACAACATGGAGGACACAAGATGGAGGACACAACAAGAGGACACAACATGAGGACACAACAAGAGGACACAACATGGAGGACACAACATGGAGGACACAACAAGAGGACACAACAAGAGGACACAACACGAGGACACAACAAGAGGACACAACATGGAGGACACAACAAGAGGACACAACAAGAGGACACAACAAGAGGACACAACATGGAGGACACAACAAGAGGACACAACATGGAGGACACAACAAGAGGACACAACAAGAGGACACAACATGGAGGACACAACAAGAGGACACAACAAGAGGACACAACAAGAGGACACAACAAGAGGACACAACACGAGGACACAACAAGAGGACACAACAAGAGGACACAACAAGAGGACACAACATGAGGACACAACAAGAGGACACAACAAGAGGACACAACATGAGGACACAACAAGAGGACACAACAAGAGGACACAACACGAGGACACAACAAGAGGACACAACATGAGGACACAACAAGAGGACACAACAAGAGGACACAACATGGAGGACACAACAAGAGGACACAACATGGAGGACACAACAAGAGGACACAACAATAGGACACAACATGAGGACACAACAAGAGGACACAACAAGAGGACACAACATGAGGACACAACAAGAGGACACAACAAGAGGACACAACATGAGGACACAACAAGAGGACACAACAAGAGGACACAACATGAGGACACAACAAGAGGACACAACATGAGGACACAACAAGAGGACACAACAAGAGGACACAACAAGAGGACACAACATGAGGACACAACAAGAGGACACAACAAGAGGACACAACATGGAGGACACAACAAGAGGACACAACAAGAGGACACAACATGAGGACACAACAAGAGGACACAACAAGAGGACACAACAAGAGGACACAACATGAGGACACAACAAGAGGACACAACAAGAGGACACAACATGGAGGACACAACAAGAGGACACAACATGAGGACACAACAAGAGGACACAACATGGAGGACACAACAAGAGGACACAACATGGAGGACACAACATGAGGACACAACAAGAGGACACAACAAGAGGACACAACAAGAGGACACAACATGGAGGACACAACAAGAGGACACAACAAGAGGACACAACATGGAGGACACAACAAGAGGACACAACAAGAGGACACAACACGAGGACACAACAAGAGGACACAACACGAGGACACAACAAGAGGACACAACAAGAGGACACAACATGGAGGACACAACAAGAGGACACAACATGAGGACACAACAAGAGGACACAACATGGAGGACACAACAAGAGGACACAACAAGAGGACACAACATGGAGGACACAACAAGAGGACACAACAAGAGGACACAACATGGAGGACACAACAAGAGGACGTGAGTGTGACGGCTGAGAGACGCATTTGTTGTTCTAACGGTTGGAGTAAATCGTGGACCTCCTCTTTCACTCCTCCAACCAGATCCTTCCACTCCTGTATCGGCTGGGCGAGGTCGATGCTCTTCATGGGGATCTTGATCTCGCCGATGACGTCGTGTTTACCGAAACGGTCAAAGTCGAACACCTGCAGCACCAACGTCTGACCGCCCAACTCACTGTAGGGAATCTAGAGAGGGAGGAAGGAAGGATGAAGAAGAAGGGCTGTAGACCTCTCTCTCTCTCTCTCCAGTGTCACGGACCTTAAAGGTGAAGGTCTCATTGAAGACGGGACAAAGGTTCTTGCGCTGGATTTTGGTCTCGAACTTCTTCTTCTTGTCCGGCAGCATGTAGACCTTGACGTAGGGGTCCGAGGTGCCGCCCATGTCCATGGCCGCCAGGTCCTGAGCCTGGAGGATGCCGACGATCAGCTGGAGAAGGAGGAGGAAACGAGTTGGATCGGATGCCCTCTTGGTGCGCAGGTGTGTGCGTACGTGTGTGTGTGTGTGTGTGTACGTGTGTGTGTGTGCGTACCTGGTTGTCATTGAAGTTATAGTCCAGCGAGTACTCCAGTTTGCCAAAGCTCTCCTTCTCCTCGTCTTCCTTTCCCTCCTCTCCCTCCTGGAAGACACGCAGCGTGCTAGCGGTTAACAGACAACGTTACTAAGCTCACTACATTTTGCTATACTATATATATATATATATATATATATATAAATATTAAAAATATATATTCATGAATATATATAAATATATATATACAGTACATCTTCTCAAACATATATATAAATATTAATATATATATATATATTTATATAAATATTATAAATTTATATATATTCATTTATATATATATATATATATACATCTTCTCATACATATATATATATATTAATGTAGAAGAATATATTAATGTAGAAAATGTATAAATAAGTATATTTATATATATATTTATACATATATAAATAAATATATATTTAAATATATATCTAAATACATATTTATATATATATGTATATTTCTATAGATATACATATATATATGGAACATTTTTGTTAATATATAAATAATATCTAAATATAACATATATATATATATATATATATATAAAATATATATAATAGTTGTCAATGTTGACCATACAGTGAGAAAGTGACACTGAATGTGAACATAACTTCTAAGATAACAAAAGCTCCGCAGGGCACCTTCATGGTTCCACTGTGGTTTCCCCCCCAAAACCCTTTGAAGATCATACTCACAATTATCACGAACAAACATCACGGGAAAGCATAGATAAAAAAAGATACTGATTATTTTTTGTCTTTTAGATTTCCAACATGTACAGTTCAATTCCAACATGTAAAGTTCAGTTCCGGTGAACAGCAGCTGTGCCTCCGCCTTCCCTTTTTCTAGTTCGTCCATCACGCATCTCAACCTGGTTAAAAGCCAAACAGCTGGCCCGTTGGGGGGGGGGGGGGGTAGTTGACCTCTCACAGGTCCCCAGTTGCACCTTTTGACCTGCCCCATTAATGGAGTAGTTCGAGAAACACGCTTATTCTATTTCTTCACATCCTACGTTAACAGGGCTCTCAAGTGTCACGCATTGAGCGTGACAGTCACGCATTTCGGTCTTAAGTCACGCACTCCTGCCACATATCGTATTTCTCACGCTGAAAAAAACTCTCGGCTATTTAATGTTTTAATGTGCCGCAGCGCGCAAACATGAGCCGCGCTGCCCTCACCGTGGAGGAATCAAGCGCTCCCCTGGAGTTCTGCTGTGAGGTGCCACTTATCAGCCAATCAGAAAAAAGAAATGGGCTACACAATAGCCAATCAGAAAAAAGAAATGGGCTACATAATAGCCAATCATAAAAAAAAACGTATCCGTTGTATCTGGGTACGATTTAATCCAGCAACCAATGAAAATAAAGCATCCTGGAACTGGTCGCGACTGACTGATATCCGAAAATTTCTTGCCTGTCTTCAAAACTTGAGAGCCCTGCGTTAAGCTTTTAAAAACACACAACGTTGGAACTCTATTCCTTATATCCACAATAATTTTCTCCAATGTACTCAGTCAAAATGTAATGATGAATAAACTGTTAAATTATAGACCGGCTGAGGGACTAAAAGCAGAGACACTCGGCTAACTTGAGAACATCTGTGGAGTATATTTGACAAGTAATAGCATTATTAGCGTGTGACCATCTCGGGGCCACACCCCTCTCACCCCTTTCAACTTCTCGTCTCCTTCCTCTCCATCCTTATCCTTCTTCCTGCGCCCTCGTCCTCCCTTCTTCTCGCGGACCTTCTTGGGCTTCTTGGTCTTGTTGCAGCACTTCTTGTAGATGCAGAACGTCATGCAGGCGACGAGGGCGAGGACCACGAACACGATGCCGCCCACCTCCCACATGGGCACTGGGGGGGGGATGCTGACTCATCAGATACGGAAAAGGTTTTATACCATCGTTTTATCATCCCTGGCAAAGGCAACTATGTAAAAATAAAATGTTTAAAATAAAAACATTTACATTCAAATATAATCCTACTAGCGAAGGAATCGTATTTCTCTCCGTACTAAACATTTACTTTAAGGTTGTTGTTTTTTATTCCTGATGTAATTCATCCATATTACAATGAACCGGACGCTGACCTTATCTTATAATTAGTTATTTTTTAGTGTGTCTCCATGATTCCACAATACTACACACTACTACAACTTTGTTACAGAGCTGCTGCTACTGTTGTTGTTGTTGTTGTTGTTGTTGTTTTCACCTGTAGAAGACTTGAAGATGAAAAACTGAATGGTAGAAGAAAGAAGATGGACTTACTCCTGAGTTTATGATCTTGATGAGCAGAGCGGTCACATGATGACGTGAGGAGGACAGAATGAAGACAGGAAGAACACCGAAGGTTAGAAATGAGACGACGAAGAGACGATGACGAAGAGACGAAGAGACGATGACCACGGAGTGAGAGACGGCTATGTGTGTGTGTGAGTGTGTGAGTGTGTGTGTGTGGGAGTGAGTGGGAGTCTGTGTGTGTGTGAGTGTGTGTGAGTGTGTGTGTGTGAGTCTGTGTGTGTGAGTGAGTATGCGTGAGTGTGTGCGTGTGTGTGTGTTTGCGTGTGTGTCTTCATGCGTGTGTGTGTGTGTCATCATGTTTCTTGTTTATTTCATATGTTCACTACAGGACATATTCTTTGAGAACACACCAAATTGAACATAGTTTGTGTTGTGTTTATATACTGTGTGTGTGTGTGTGTGTGTGTGTGTGAGTGTGTGTGCGTGTGTGTACGCGTGTGTGTGCTCACTTGGCAGGTGTGTGTGCTCATTGTAGAACTTGTTCTTCATGCTGGCAAACTGGTGGTTGGAGCGATGCGAGGGGGCCGCCGGCCGCTCCTTCTCGGCCTCCTCGGCCGCCCTGCGGCTCCGCCCCTCGGCCACGCCGACCAATCGCATCGCTGCTGCCGGGAAATCCGAGAGAGAGCTGAGGACAAACAAAATAATACAAAAACGATCAGCAGGCTTTTTATTAGACATTAATAATCAAAGCATCCGCAAATAAACACATTCCACCTCTCCTCAGACGTGTCCTCCAAACTTCAGGCCATTTGACCTTTGACCTGCAGGGTTAATCTCTTTAATCCTCTCTCACTCCGACATTCGTCCTCTCGTCTCAAACGACCAGCGGTCCTCATGCAGGACGACGGCTTCATTATGTGAAGCAGGAGAACCACGCGTCTCCTTCTAGAGGGGAAGGAAGCTCCTTCAGGTGTAACAGCTGATCAGGTCATGTGACTACAGCTGCACCATCACACACACACACACACACACACACACACACACACACACACACACACACAGGTCCCGTAAAAAGAGTGTACAGAACACTGGAACACAGTTTGTGTTAACACTAAACAGACTAACACACCTCTGATGCTCGAGTTTCAGTTATTACAAGTAAACTTTTTTATTTGTTATTATGCATTTCAATATGTTCAGTTTCATAATATATATACATATACAGTATATATAAATATATATATATATATACACATGTATATATACACATGTATATATATACATGTATTTATATATGTATATCTAAATATATATATATTTATACATATACATATATAAATATATATATATATATATGTATATAATATGTATATATTGAGCTGCAGCCTTTTGGTAAAGGTTTACGTCTGTGTAATACAGTTTGACATTTAAATAATAAATAAATATATATATATCGGAAATAAAAATGTTTTACCAATGTTGACGCTAAAAACCTCAGTGTGGAGTCAAAATATGAAAACGTGTTTTCACGTAAACTTTTACGTGACTTCAAAGAGACCGAACCCCCGACTACTGAGTCCATGAGGTCACACACTCTTTAGTGTGTGATAATAAAGTGTGTATTTCATAAAGAGCTTCAGGTACTTCACCTGAGGACCTGAGGATCTGAGGATCTCCACAACTTTTACACTCAATGTTCAAAATGAAAAGTCATGAACATGAACATGGATCACGAGATTACAGATTATTTCATGACTTCGACTGAATCACAACTTCAGCTTCACAGTGAACTTCACTCCTCTCCTGCATCCTCTTTACTTGTGTCCTATGTGTTCCTTGTTGCTTCCCTCCTCCTCCTCCTCCTACTCAACCTTTCCTTACTCCCCCTCATCCTCCTTTCCTTTCCCCTCCTCAACTTCTCCTTCCTCCTCCTCAACCTTTCCTTCCTCCTCCTCCTCCTCCTCCTCCTCCTCCTCAACCTTTCCTTACTCCCCCCTCACCCTCCTTTCCTTTCCCCTCCTCAACTTCTCCTTCCTCCTCCTCAACCTTTCCTTCCTCCTCCTCCTCCTCCTCCTCAACCTTTCTTTCTTATTCCTCCTCCTCCTCTTATTCAACCTTTCCCTCCTCCTCCTCCTCCTCCTCCTCCTCCTCAACCTTTCCTTCCTCTTCCTCAACCTGTCGTTCTTCTTCCTCCTCCTCCTCAACCTTTCCTTCTTCCTCCTCCTCAACCTTTCCTTCCTCCTCAACCTGTCCTTCCTCCTCCTCCTCCTCTTCCTCCTCCTCCTCAACCTTTCCTGCTCCCTGCTTCCTTACCGTGACGGCAGTGTGTTGAGAAAGAGTGAAACCTGAGCTCAGCAGCTCATTGCTTGCACATAATAATGCCCCCAGATGTTGACAGCTAGCCTACACACACAAACACACACACACACACACACACACACACACACTGAGGACACTTTGTGTGGACCGGTCACAGCAGGGACAGCTTGTGTGTTATTAATGACGTTAGTAATTCATCTTCTGTTGAGCACATCATCCTGATACTGAGACAATCTGAACGACAACGGGGTGAAAAAAGAGTTCTGGAGTCACTTCCTGCCAAATAATCCCTACCTGTGATCCTGCAGAGCAATATAAGTAATAATATAATATCTTCTGGTAGTCATGACAACCTGCATCGTGGTGTATTTGTTGACGTGTTAACTCCCCGTGCCCCTGCTGGCGGCCCTCTGTCGCTGCGCGGCCACGTAACAGGATTAATTGCCAAAGGTAATCCAAAAATCCCTCGGTTTAAACAAATGAAGGACAGTTTGCCTCTCTGCCCCCCCCCCCCCCCCCCCGTTGTCCCTCTGTTATTCATCCCCCCCTCGGGACAGCTGGAGGAGATAAAGACAAACATGCACACGGTGTTACCGTGATGGGACGTGGTCCAGGTGGTTCATCAGGATTAGAGATGGATAGATGTGGTATTTACACACACACACAGACACACACACACACACACACAAACAAACAGACACACACACAGACACAGACACACACACACACACACACACAGACACACACACACACACAGACACACACACACACACACAGCAGTGAGATGTTTTATAGGGTTTTAAAAAAGCCAATTAACAAAATAAATGCAAGTTAAAAGAATTCAAGTAAAGAATTCAGGTAAATGAAAAAAAAAAAAGGGATAACACCGTCTGAGCCGCCAGGTACACACACCGGGTACACACACCGGGTACACACACCGGGTACACACACCGGGTACACACACCAGGTACACACACCGGGTACACACACCGGGTACACACACCGGGTAACAGGCACGAGTAGCTCATTGTGTTACTGTAATGTGTATTTTAGCTCATTGTGTTAATGTGTATTTTGGAAAATTGTGTTAATGTGTTCTAGCTCATTGTGTTAATGTCTGTTAGCTCATTGTGTGTCTCTGTTAGCTCATTGTGTGTCTGTGTTAGCTCATTGTGTGTCTCTGTTAGCTCATTGTGTGTCTGTGTTAGCTCATTGTGTGTCTGTGTTAGCTCATTGTGTGTCTCTGTTAGCTCATTGTGTGTCTGTGTTAGCTCATTGTGTGTCTGTTAGCTCATTGTGTGTCTGTGTTAGCTCATTGTGTTAATGTCTGTTAGCTCATTGTGTGTCTGTGTTAGCTCAATGTGTGTCTGTGTTAGCTCATTGTGTGTCTGTGTTAGCTCAATGTGTATGTGTTAGCTCATTGTGTGTCTGTGTTAGCTCAATGTGTGTCTGTGTTAGCTCAATGTGTGTCTGTGTTAGCTCATTGTGTGTCTGTGTTAGCTCATTGTGTGTCTGTGTTAGCTCAATGTGTGTCTGTGTTAGCTCATTGTGTGTCTCTGTTAGCTCATTGTGTGGCTGTGTTAGCTCAATGTGTGTCTGTGTTAGCTCATTGTGTGTCTGTGTTAGCTCATTGTGTGTCTGTGTTAGCTCAATGTGTGTCTGTGTTAGCTCATTGTGTGTCTGTGTTAGCTCATTGTGTGTCTCTGTTAGCTCATTGTGTGGCTGTGTTAGCTCAATGTGTGTCTGTGTTAGCTCATTGTGTGTCTGTGTTAGCTCATTGTGTATGTGTTAGCTCATTGTGTGTCTGTGTTAGCTCATTGTGTGTCTGTGTTAGCTCATTGTGTATGTGTTAGCTCATTGTGTGTCTGTGTTAGCTCATTGTGTGTCTGTGTTAGCTCATTGTGTATGTGTTAGCTCATTGTGTGTCTGTGTTAGCTCATTGTGTGTCTCTGTTAGCTCATTGTGTGTCTGTGTTAGCTCATTGTGTGTCTCTGTTAGCTCATTGTGTGTCTGTGTTAGCTCATTGTGTGTCTCTGTTAGCTCATTGTGTGTCTGTGTTAGCTCATTGTGTGTCTCTGTTAGCTCATTGTGTGTCTGTGTTAGCTCATTGTGTGTCTCTGTTAGCTCATTGTGTGTCTGTGTTAGCTCATTGTGTGTCTGTGTTAGCTCATTGTGTGTCTGTGTTAGCTCATTGTGTGTCTGTGTTAGCTCATTGTGGCGGTGCTGCTCTGGGTAAGAACAACTTCTACAAACAATAGCAGAAATTGGTTGGAAAGACGAGTAAAGATAACCAGGATGTGGAAACCTTGACACGGTTTGTCAAAATATGACAATAGCCCTTTATATGTACCGACTGTGAAGAACAATGTCTGTCACATTGAACTAAAGTCACATTAATAACAATAAAACATCGTCACTGTCATCGTGTGGCAAAGAACCACCAACGCTGAAGAAGTGATGGCACCAAAAGATGAGAGGATAAGTTATGTGGGATAATTAATGCATCTATTTTGATCATTAATTAATGATAAAATGTGTTCTATTTCATCCTTCCTGACCGCCAGAGGCGGTGCTTAGCACTGGATATCTTCCGTCTTGCGCATAGCAGGTCGAGTATTAATAACAACAAAGTCACCCGTGACCTCGGATGACCCGCCCACCGGGTATAAGTTCCGGTGTCATCCCGAGATCAGTTCTTTTCATCTTCTCGCAAACGCAGGCTAACGAATTACTACGTTAGCATCAGCTAAAGCTGAAGTTTAACTGAAGCTCGTCGCGGGGAGCCTTGTGACCAAATGGTCGGAGTTGCGATCCGTCGCCCTCCAGAGGCTGCGACGAGCTCTCCTCCGAGGAGGAGGACGTTGCGTTTCTCTACGGCGGTCCGTCGAGGCGGACCGGAGAACGCACGGGTTTTTCTCGGTCTTCACCAGAGCATCTTCACCGCGAAGCTTCAATCGGGTGAGATCGAATACAATTGCTGTCTATGACGGCATATCCCACAGGAGCAGAGCTCTCGTTCCTGCTAACTGTGTGCTAACGGGAGCACGTCCGCTCGGTGCTGCTACACCGGCGCGACCGGCTCTCTGTAGCGATTGGGATAGCGTGTGTGTTGACTTTAGTAGCATTGCCGCCGTGCATAGCTAGCAGAGTGTGTCCACTCAGGCTAACGGAGCCTACGCTAAATCCGACAGCTACCTCCTGTTCCACAGGACCTCGGCCCAAGTAGCGGAGCGCTCTCGCTCAGGCTACTGGTGGGCGATTACAGCGCTAACGAGAGCGCGTCCGCTCGTTGCGGCTGGATGCCACACTGCTACACTGCTACCGGCTTCCAGTGAGCAGAGCGTCCCGCTCAGGCTCACCGGGGGGACGCTAAGGAGGCTATAAGTCGATACTGATGCATACTGCACATGTACCTCCATGACATCGCCGCTGTTACAGCTAGCAGAGCGTCTCCACTCAGGCTAACTGATGCCACGCTAATGCTGACAGACCAGAGGAGTGAAGTGTGTCCTCACTCTCACTAGACATGCTGGGTTCTGACCCGTGCTCACGGGATCAGCGTCTACAGTAGCGCAGAGCTCTCGCTCAGGCTTACTGGGAGGACACCAGTAAGTACAGTGGTCATACTAGTGGAGAGGGTCCTCGAAGAGACCTGCCCTCTCACTACGACTGTTTCACAGGACCTGCTCCCCCGTAGCACAGGCTTTCGCCCAGGCTACTCGTGGGATGCTTGTAATTACAGCTACTGTACTAGTCAAGCGTGTCCTCACTTCCTCTCTCTAGAGAGGCTGTTCTCTAGACCGCTTTCTAAACTGTCTCCACGGAACCCGTTTCCACAGTAACAGAGTGCTCTCGCTTAAGTTTACTGATAGGACACCAGTAATCACAGCTACTGTATTGAGAGGTGTCCTCGCTCTAGACGGGCTGTCTCCGTCCTGCTCGACAGGACCTGGGCCACAGTAGCAGAGTGCTACTGCTGCGACCCTAGCTGCTACAGCTACTGTACGAGTGAGGGCAGCGTTACGCTCTCCCCTCGCTAGACGGGCTGTCTCTGTCCTGCTCCACAGGACCTGCGCTGCAGTAGCGGAGTGCGCTCGCTCTAGCTCCTGCTAGGACCCCAACAGACAGGTCAGGTCAGCTCCAGGCCAGCCGGCCAGTTGCAAGCGCCGGCTAGGAGCCGCAGGGGCTCCCCTAGCAGTGCAATCGGGCAGGCTAGCTTATAGAGTAGGTCTGCTGACCGCAGAACTAGCTCAGATAAGTCGGCACCCTAGTGCAGGGAGGACTGAAGCATCAGATCCACCCACGGCTGATCCATTCCCAAGGGAGGACATCCCAGTGGCAGTGTCCACCAATCTCCTTACTGGAGGACGGGGACAAGCGGCCCACCCACGCTTCTGGGCCTGGTTCCCATTCCTCAGGCCATAGCCCCTTGTAGAGGGCAATCGACAGACCCATCGAGTTCGTCATTCGCAGGGCACAGGAACTGCTGGATATACAGCAGCCGGAACCCCACGCACGCTAGTGCATTCCTCAGGGCATTCCGGCCCTGCCACCTTTTCAGTCTCCTCCAGAGACTATCTGAGGGTTACCATCTTCGACAGATCACCGAACCCAAGGCGTCCATGCAGGACATGGCCAAATGTGGCCTTCGTCCCATGCCATCCATTGAGCTGACTAGCGCATCCATCGGTTTTCCCAAGGGGACTCCGAGGCGGATGACCGGTGCCCTCGAGCCCAGTCGGTTCTCAGGTGACCATTTTACCGTGCTTACTACGGCAACTCCCCTCCTATGTCATACTTGACTACAGCCTCAGTGATGCTTCGCTGCAGGCATGTGCACTTACGTCAAGAGAACCTGGGCGCCTAATGCTCTCCAGGGTTCAGACCAGCTGTTTGGCTGGCGCAGGCACCCTTGTCGGAGGCATGTAGGAACAACCTCCCTACTGTCCCAGTGAAATCAGGGGACCTGCTCTACAGGCGCAGCAGCGCACGGTGCAAGCCGGTTAGACCAGGCAGCAGTTATCTGGTCTTCGCAGGACCGTGTCCACACCCCGCAGACTCGGGGGCGCCACGTCTTGTTTTTCTCAGGCTGAGCCCAGCAGACATCCTTCGTGTGGTCTCCAGAGGAGATCGGCTCCTGTCTGTCGTCTTAAAGGAGGCCTTTTGTCAGGTTCCTAGAATGCTTCACAGACGGTTGTTCTGTTATGCTTTCCAAAGCCGTTATTCCCAGGCTTCTTCCATGTGGACTTCCCCAGGAGTTTCTACAAAAGGCGTTACTGCCACCCTGCAATCACCAGGGCGTGAGGATTGATTGATTGATTGATATATTTATTTGTCGTTTGCCAGAGTACAGGTACAAAAGCATCGAAATTACAAGAAAGGGTGGATGAAAGATTACAGCATAACATGAGGGAAGAAGGCAAGAAAAAACACCAACCCCCCGACTATGCCCCGAGAGGGGTACAGTGTGGGAGCAGGAAAAACACCTTAGCACATAAGCACATACATTTTAGACATGACTTGCAACGAGTAGGAAGGGGGAGGGGTAATCCAACAACTGGGTGATCTAAGCCCATCCATTGGGGCAGAAGGTAACCAGCACCGACAAGCAGCCAGCCGGTCCGCGCCAACACAGCAGCGCCAGCACAGCCCGTCCGGTCACACTGGAGGTAAAAAGCAGGCGGGCGTGGGATGGGGGGTAGTGAATGCGAATCAGTATTATTGAAAGTTCGTGTGTGCGTGTTCTGGTATGTCGTCCTCCCCCAGGCCACAACAGACAGAGTTCTCAGTCCGCAAGATGGTCGTTGCCATGGAGATAGCCTTGAAAGGTCCTGGGAAAAACAACCACAGGTGTCTGTGGATAGGGGGAAAGGAATGAGAGATTCTCGTTTCAGTGATCTCCGGGGGAGTTGTTGTTCCAGTAACGGCCTTGGCCAAGGCACGTCCTGTTAAGGAGCCGAAAGCAGATAAGATTGGGATTGTTTGGTCTTCCAGTAGCTGCATTTTTGCGCAACCACTATTCCTCCATCTTCCTCCCGTTTGCCAATAGAATTTCAAATCGATCCACTTTCATTTGCAGAGTCAGCTTCTCCACGATGTTATCATTCTGGCGGTTTAATGCCACAGTCTGAGTGCCAACAACTCTACCCAGCGTCAATCATGTCGGGCAGCCTTAGGGGCTTTTACAGCTGTCACCGCTTCCTTAATTTTCCGATAAGCCAGGGCAGCGCCAAATCCAAACAGCAGAAATCCTGTAATCATAGTTCGAATAGGTAGATGTCTTCACGTCCTCCACGGAGAGTGGTGCTAGGCACAAGACCCGCCCGCCACGCTGCGCCCATCGTGGTATCCAGCAACATTCGTCCCAGCAGGACAGGCAGGTTCCCCGAACCCGAGCTTCTCCGAGAAGATGGTGTCAGTGCGTTTAAGGACCAGTTGATTCGTCCATGGTTTTTAGTTCAAGAGCGTCGTGAGAGTCTCTCCAGTATAGAGACAAACAAGACATGACAAAGCCAAGCAGGGAGGGAAGGTCATGGGGAGGAGAGGGAGAAAAATGCCGGAGAGAGAGAGAAACTGCCATCCTGGACGATCTGGCTGATATGCGCCATACCCATTTAGGGCCACAGTGCATTACTTGCACTCTCTCACGCCGCCCGGTTGGGCCTTCGTGAACAAACAACGGTCTGAGCCATTCTCAGAGCATAACCTTTATTGGTGTAGCTCTAGATGCAGCCACTAAGCGGGCCTGGCCGTCACTCAGACAGGTGGACAGCATCCTCTGCAGCCTTCCCCTCTCTGAGGGGGCAGATGGCTGTCTTTTATCCTCTCTTCTTGCCTATCGGGTAAATTGACAGCAGCATCAGCTGTCTTACACTCTTTTCTCACGCTGCCCGGTTGGGCCTTCGTGAACATAAAGAGTTTTCTGAGCCATTCTCGGAGCATAACCTTCATTGGTATAGCTCTAGATGCAGCCACTAAGTGGGCCTGCCCGTCACTCAAGCAGGTAGGTACTCTCTGAGGGGGCAGGCAGTGGTCTTTTATCCCTTTTTTCCTTGCCTATCGGGCAAATGCTTGGGCTGCTGTCGCGCCCTTCGCATGGAGGGCCTAACAGCCTTCGCCAGGGGCCACAGGCACAAGATGGGGTCACAGTGGTGCCTCGGCTCTATCCCGAGAGGGTGAGAGCATACCGTCAGAGGGTATCCCCAGGAAGGGGTCCGCCCACCGGAGGTCGCCACAGCAGACTCCCGCCTCTCAAGGTGGGGCGCAGTCTGGCGGTACAGGACTTCCAGAGGACAGTCTATTCGCGACACTTGGGTCTGGAGCCACAGGCCATGCACCTAGCGCTCAAACAGTTCCTGCCATACTTGGGAGGGAATATGTACTTGTTGGGCGAGACATCGCCTCAACCACGTGTTGGCTTGAACCTCCAGGGGCCTCTAGGGCTGCAGAGCTGCTACGGAGCTCCCGTGCCCTTCTGACTTTTCTTACTCCGCAACCTTCACCTGACCAATTGTCGGGCGAGGTATCGACCAGGAGAACGGAACCAGGCGTTCCCACATTTCCGCTGATCTTGCCAACTACTCGGGGTCTTCAACAGGGCCACTGAATTTTGCTGGTGGCCCCCTTGCGTCCAGCCAGGACTTGGTTCCCCTGGCTGCACAGACTTCGCTGTGAGACGCCACGGTGCCTCGCTGACATGCGGGACCCCTAGCACAGCTAGATGGTGGGACCTGCCATCCCGATCGCGGCCGTGCCCAACAAAGGGCTTGGCCGCAGGAGAGCAGAAGCAGCTGAGCAGAATCAGTCCAAAGGACTATTCTAAACGCCAGAGTGCCATCCGTCTACAAGACATGTGCAGACCGCAGCCGCTTCCCGACCGGCGGGCGGAGGGACCCAGTACGGTGCCTCGTGCCTACGGTACTCACGCCTCCGTCATCCCTTCTAGTTAAGGGCATGTCTGCCTCTATCCTGAGGGCCTACATAGCTGCCATTTCAGGGCAGCATGCTAAAGCCGACAATGATGCGGAACAGCCACAAGCTGGTGTCCCTCTTCATAAGGAGGGCCTCAGTGACTATCCCCTGAGCCCCCTCGAGGGCTCCTCCAGGGACTCGCCTGGGTACTGGACACCCTATGCTCGCCTCCCTTCGAACCCTTGGCAGAGGCAGAGCTGTGGTTGCTGTCGGCAAAGACCTTTCATCCTTGCCATAACTGCGGCAGAGCAAGTAGGCAAGCTACACGCCCTGTCGGTCAATGAGCCTTGTCTGAGGGGAACTCAGAGGGCTCGGGTGTCACACTGCGGCCTAAAGCAGTGGCTTCCCCCAAAGGTGCTGGCACGCTCGGGTCTCAACCAGCCTGTCCAGCCTGCACAGCTTGACCACCATAACGAGTCAGTTAAGGTGGATCTAAGAAGGGCTATGCCACTGCAGAACAGTGCCTGTTCCACTAGATAGTGGAGGCCATTGCCTGTGCATAGGTGGTGAACGTCCGTGCTCTGCCATCCAGAGCAGGGTGTTGTACCAACAGCGTTCCCACATCACGGGTGACCCTGAGAGGTATGCCCGTAGGGAATATAGGTGCATATGTATGCAACAGCCTCAGGGGCATCGTTGCGCACATTCACCAGAGACTACAGAGTGAACGGGAACACCCTCCATTCATTGCAGGTGGTTCTCCGTCCAAATCCTCTGCTTGAGTCATATGAGGTAGTTTCCTTGGGATTCCTCGTGACTCTGTTGATATAAGTCATCCAGTGCTAAGCACCGCCTCTGGCGGTCAGGAAGGATGAAATAGAATGCAAGTTACGTATGTAACTATGGTTCTATGAATCCTGGATGACCGCCAGAGTTCTTAGTCACTCGGAATCTCGTGAGTTCGCGAGAAGATTCCGTAGAACTGATTTCGGGATGACACCAGAACTTATACCCAGTGGGCGGGTCATCCGAGGTCACGGGTGACTTTGTCGTTATTAATACTCGACCTGCTATGCGCAAGACGGAAGATATCCAGTGCTAAGCACCGCCTCTGGCGGTCATCCAGGATTCATAGAACCATAGTTACATACATAACTTGCGATTTGTCAAGTAAAAACCCTCCATGATAAATCCGTATACTTTTGTCAAAGTACATAAAGTACCCGTCTAATATGTTTAAATATGACATCAATGATTATCTATACTGGAGCAGCCTGCGTTGTTTTAGCTGCCACTTCATACATAGTTTGATATATATATACTGTATATACTGTATATATACACATATACATCAATATAAATATATATATATATATTGATATAGATGTATATGTGTATATATATATGTATATCTATATATATGTCTATGTGTATATGGATATATGTATGTATATATGTATATATATATGTATATGTGTATATATTATATATATATATTTATATATATATATCTGGGAGTGGTTGTGAGAGGATTTCAGGGGAAATGTGAAACATTTTAATTAAAATAAATTAATTAATCAATTTAAATTAAGCCATGTGAGAGGTTTAGATTAACAACTAGTGACAGCTAGTGTGAGAGTGCTCACCTATGTGCGCGGATGTGTCGGTGCGCATCACGGCAAAGCGATGCGACCCGAGAAGTGTGCTGAGCGATTAAACACCTCTCTTGTTCTGCCTGTTTTGTGATATACAGGTACATGCCTAAAAGGCGCCTAATATTTCTAGACTGAAATAATATCGGCATTATAACTATGAGGATTTTTTTAGTTGCCTATTTTGTGGAGCCCCCTCAGGACTCGGTGCCCTACGCGCAGCGCGTAGTGCGGGTTATGGGAGCGGCGGCGCTGATCACAACTCTGATCAAAACATAAACTAAGATTTCCCGCTATTGACGAGATACAAGACACGACACGGATCAAAAATAGGTCAGATAAAAGAATAACACGTAATTTAAATCATAAATATTTTAATATTAATTTCAAACTTTTCAAAATTGAAAATTAAAAACATTTTATTTATTTATTGTAAATGACCTCTCGCGGCCCACCTGCAGTACCGAGACAGGCGGTCATAGTGTCCACAATAACCGACTTGTTTCATTTGAGAAATATTTCTTTGACATGAGTTTTCAAATTGTTGTGCGCGAGGAGGGAGGACCCGCCTACCATGACGTCATCAGGGACATAACTGGAGTATTCGGTTGTATGAATACACTCGTTGGAGGTCGTCTGTTCATGTTGGGTTATTTAATGAAGCTTTGAATGCTTATGGTGTGTTAATAGTGCACACGTGATGCTTCTAAGTGTGTATTAAAAAGTGAATATAAATATTTCCTAATATTCAAGCTGATGGATTTAAAGGTTATAAAACAGGACCCAATGTCATCAACTTCACATCGGCCGTAGAGGTATACGTCAGTCCTGTGGAGACGCACGCGCACACACACTCTGTCGATATAATTGCATTAGCATCCCATAATCCACTTCAACTAATCTCTGCCAGGTTTGGTACACATCCTCCACGATACGCGTTCAATCAATGTTTCTCTCATCCGGGAACTTTAATGCGTTAATTATGAATAACAGAGAACGAGATGCAGATTATCATGAATATCACATTATTGATCTGAGCCGTGAGCCCTGAGAGCAGCAGCTCCTCACGGGACTGACACACACACGAGGAGCTGGAGGGACACGCAGCTGAATCCTATAACAGAACCAACGACTTGTTGTTTCCAGCTTATTAAATGTCTTGCTTGGTTTTTTTTTGTCTCATTCATTGTGAATTAAATAACTAATAAATACTTTATAGCCGTTTAAAAACAAATCACTGAACTGATAAACTGTGAAATGATAACCTCCGGTCACAGAGAGGCCACTCACCTGGTGTTGAGCCCGTTTGGTTCTTTTGGCCTTTTTTAAAATCTCATTTATTTGTCTGCATCCAAATGGACTCTTGATAAATCCACCAGCTGTGACGGATGAGAAGTGTTGCACACAACTCCCTCCCTCTCTCTCTCTCTCTCTCTCTCTCTCTCTCCCTCTCTCTCTCTCTCTCTCTCCCTCCCTCCCTCTCTCTAACCCTCCCCCACCCTGTTAATCTCCACAATCTGCCTCACTGCCAACTCCTTACACCTCCACTGCACAACTCATCTTTCAGAACCCGATCATCTCACTCCTCTCTTTTGAGTCTTGCATACGCAAAAAGAAGCTTTTCACATTTCACAAAGTTCCGGTACAACTTTTAACAAATGTGGTACTTTTGTTTAATAAGTGTGTTGGAGCTATTTATGTTGACATTTGCATTTAGTTTTATTGTAAAGTAATATTGCTTATTCATTGCTTATTACCTTCGCATTGAAAATGCGGAAGGTTATGTTTTGATCGCCGTGTATTTATTTATTTGTATGCGTGTTACTTGCATAACTAAAAAAGTATTAAACCGAATCGCATGAAATTTGGTGGGATGATTGGTTATTATCCGGGGACCATTTGATTAGATTTAGGTATCGATCGGGTCAAAGGTCAAGGTCAAGGTCATGAAAAGGTCAACATCTTCTTTTTACCATAGCGCGGTCCATTTCTATCCTATTGGCATGCAACTAATGCCAACATGTTCATAATTCAATGCCCAATCTTGTGATATGCGAAGGTATGCGCTCTACCGAGTGCCCGTTCTAGTTACCTTCGCATTGAAAATGCAGAAGGTTATGTTTTGATCGCCGTGTATTTATTTATTTATTTATTTATTTGTATGCGTGTTATTCGCAGAACTCAAAAAGTATTGAACCGAATCGCATGAAATTTGGTGGGATGATTGGTTATTATCCGGGGACCATTTGATTAGATTTTGGGATCAATCTGGTCAAAGGTCAAGGTCATGGAAAGGTCAAACTCTTTTTTTTACCATAGCACGATACATTTTTGTCCAATTGGCATGAAACTAATGCCAACATGTTCATAATTCAATGCCCAATCTTGTGATATGCGAAGGTATGCGCTCTACCGAGTGCCCATTCTAGTTTAGGTTATATTTTGATATGTTAGAAGAGTTTTTTCTTATAGTTTTAGTTTATTTCATTGTGATTGTTGTTTCAATATATTTAGTTTTGGGTTCACTGATTGGGTAACACTGGACACCTGTGGTTACATGTAGGTGTGGGTAGCTTCAGGACCAGCATGCACCTGGGTGGCCTCTGGTTTTATACCAGCACACGAGAGATAGTGTCAACATTTTGTTTGTTCTTTTTGTTTGTTTAGTAAATAAATTATCAGAATAATGGCATACGGAGATGGACATTACTTTCTTTTGGCTGCGTCAACTAAAAACAAACCACGGGGTGCATCAGTGGTAATTTGATTTATAGTTTTATTTGATTTATTTGGACAAATGGCCACTACAAAGTGCATTCAATTCAAATTAAAGGGACCAGAGTCCACGGGTCCACATGCTCAGTGGGAGCTTGAAGAGGTTCACACAATAATAAAGAGGGAAGGGCTCACGACTCCGTTTATTCACATGTTGTAAGTGCAGCTCACACATGAACCCAGAACGCTCGGCCACACTTATTTGGTTATTAAACATCCGGCTGAGGACGATGGGAATGTCTTCAGATGTGCAGGAGTTTGGTCTTTAGTCACAATACCAGCTTCCACCTTCAGTCCGGGAGGCAGACACAGTCACCTCATTTAAGAGTCGACTTAAGACCTTCCTCTTTGACAGAGCTTATAGTTAGGGCTGAATCAGGTTCACCTGGTCCAGCCCCTTGATACGGCATAGATCCTATCTGCCTGATGGATCATCGAGGTCTGGGTCGTGGAATTCCTGCTACCGACGCCGCCACTGTCCTGTTGAGACTCCGCCCACTCCTCCTCCCCACCGCCATCTGCCTGATGGATCGTGGAGGTCTCCATCGTGGAATATGCCTACTATGAACTATTCATACACTCTGTCATATTCATTGAATGTATTTGAACTCTAAATCTGTCCTTATGTACATATTACATCTATTGCATCTGTCCATCCTGGAGAGGGATCCTCCTCTGTTCTCTCCTGAAGGTTTCTTCCCTTTTTTCCCCCCTGAAGGGTTATTTGGGAGTTTTTCCTGATCCGATGTGAGGTCAAAGGTCAGGGATGTCTATGTGTACAGATTGTAAAGCACTCCGAGACAAATTTGTAATTTGTGAAATTGGGCTATACAAATAAACTGAATTGAAAACTGAATAAGAGTAAAGGAGAAGACAACTGACTCATTGTTTCAGTGTTAATTTAATCATACAAATGCTTAATTATAGATGCAGGAGAAGAAAACAAAGCTTTATTTGGACAGTTTCTTGTCAGATGAATGTGATATTTTAGGACTATATCATCTTTCATCTCATCCACTCACCATGACACCCGTCTCAAATCCATACAGACACAAACTAGAACCACAGAATTAATCCAGCAATATTCAGATTTCTAACTACGTCCCTCTTTCTCTCGCTCACCAAAACACACACACACACACACACAAGCAAGCTCACAGGAAGTAAGCACACACACACACACACACACACACACACACAGAAAACAAAACAAAAGACTGACGTGAAGAGGCAACGGACAACAGTGTATTCTGTTTGGGAGGACGACTCTCAGCTGACTCTCAAAAACAAATACAATTCAATTCAGTTTATTTGTATAGCTCATTTTCACAAATTATAAATGTGCCTCAGAGGGCTTTACAATCTGTCCACATAGACATCCCTGACCTTTGACCTCACATCGGATCAGGAAAAACTCCCAAATAACCCTCCAGGGGGAAAAAAGGGAAGAAACCTTCAGGAGAGCAACAGAGGAGGATCCCTCTCCAGGATGGACAGATGCAATAGATGTCATGTGACCAGAAGGACAGATTTAGAGTTAAAACACATTCAACTAGAATGGGCACTCGGTAGAGCGCATACCTTCGCATATCACAAGATTGGGCATTGAATTATGAACATGTTGGCATTAGTTGCATGCCAATTGGATACAAATTCACCGTGCTATGGTAAAAAGAAGATGTTGACCTTTCATGACCTTGACCTTGACCTTTGACCCGATAGGTCCCAAAATCTAATCAAATGGTCCCCGGATAATAACCAATCATCCCACCAAATTTCATGCGATTCGGTTTAATACTTTATTAGTTATGCGAGGAACACGCATACAAAAAATGAAATAAAAAAATTAATACACGGCGATCAAAACATTACCTTCGCATTGAAAATGCGAAGGTAATGAATGTGACAGAGTGTATGAATAGTTGGTCGTCAGCATATTCCATGATGGAGACCTCCACGATCCATCAGGCAGATGGAGGTAGAGAGGAGGAGTGGGCGGAGTCTCAACAGTGGGCGGAGTCTCAGCAGGGCCATGGCGTAGTTGGTAGTAGACATATTCCACGATCCTGACCTTGATGATCCATCAGGTAGACAGGATCTATGAAGTCTCAACAAACTCCACGTCAGGAACACGTCTGATGATAACGACTCGGAGAACGTTTGATCAAGGAAAATATCCTCAGAGGAATTTTTTTTTGGATTCCATCAACAACTTTTCCCATTTTATTTTAAAACCCAAAACACAGGATGAAATGCAGCGGCTGACATGAACACAGGAACGCTGGGGAGGAGAAGAAAACATCCGATGTGATCACTGCCGAACATCTGCACTCATCTCCAGGTACGCAAAACCTAAATGTGTGATCCATGTCAACGGAAATCCATATTCACTTGTAGAATCAGTGAATTGATGAACCTGTGTGGTTTCACACGATGAAAACAACGTAAAGCTAGGGACGTAAAGGCCTTTAGGAGAGCAGACGAGAAGAACAAGACAAAACGTAACCCACCGATTGGCTCAAGGTGGGAAATCGTTTAATTGGCCAATCCAGGACCCGAGTCCGAAGAAACATCCGAGTCAAGAGTCGCCGCTTCCTGTTTCGATCGGGTGCAGACAGCGGTCAGGGTTTGAGCTGAGACAAATTAGTATCAGATGAAGATGGCGAGCTACCCACGAGTTGCATGAACACGATGACTGCCCACTTTGACAACGTTTATTTGTCATCATAAATATGTGGACTTGATTTTTCTTTATGTTCAGTAAAAACCCTTAAAACTCAACTATTTGATTTTGTGTTTTTCCCACGCGAATTGAGCTCCAGAGCCGAACCTGGGCACGACATCCACAGCCTTTGGTACAAACATCTTGCAATTGAGCCACAGGTTACAAAAACCTTCTGGAAAATGCTGGCAACACAATCCTCAATAAACCCCAAATAAAAAATAACGACCCCCCCACGCTCAGATGAGGGGGCAGTGTTGTGCAAATAGCAGGAACAGAACACGAGGCGAACTATTCATTTTCATATTCAAATAGTCTTCAACTTCTCTTTACAACATGACCTCGGGTTGGTCATGGGATGTTTCTTTAGCGCCACCTGCTGGCTGGAAATGGGACTGTTTGCAATCTGCAGCGCAGACTGCAAATAAATAATATTAATGATAATAATAACAGGGCAATTAGTGAGCACGCACACACAGGCTGCTGGGGACGTTTAGGATACACTGAGCACCTCTCTCCTCTTCTCTCTCTCCTTAAGGATGAATTATCATCTCTCCATCACACATTACTAACTCTGCTTCCTCTCCGGAGTCTTTGTGACTTCCATCTGGATGGATCATGGAGGTCTGGATCGTGGTTCATGACTACTACCAACTATTCATCCACTCATATTCATTGAATGTGTTGTAACTCTGTAATGATTCCTTCTGGTCACATGACATCTATTACACCTGTCCATCCTGGAGAGGGATCCTCCTGTTCTCTCCTGGAGGGTTCTTCACCTTTTTCCATGTGAAAGTTTTTTCTTCTATTTAATGGGAGTTTTCCCTGATCCGATGTGAGGTCAAAGGTCAGGGATGTCGATGTGTACAGATTGGAAAGCCCTTGAGGCAAATTTGTAATATTGGGCTATATAAAATAAAATGAACTATACCATCAGCTTTTATAATTCTTTTCATAAATTGCTTTTTTCCCCTTTCAACATCCTAAACTTTAGGATTCTTTGGTTCACATGATTTTCTTCATATCTTTTTACAAATATACTACCAAACAAGGACTTCTATGCTATGACTTTATTTTTTCACTTTTAAACTTACTATACAATAAGGTGTTTATATATTGTAGGTCATTTATTTTCCAGTAAGAATCCTGTTTATTGTGAAATAGCTTTTTTCATTCAAATAAACCCGATTTAACCAGTTTCATGACATACATGATTATTATTATTATATCGGTGTAAGGCGTCATTTATGGTTGGCTCGTTACTTTTAGATTGTCTGGTTCTCAAGTCGTTGTTGGAAGGCGCTGACGAAGCACAAAGGAAGTGAACCTCTGACTTTGAATGCAACTTTACACACGTTAAGTCCTCTTTCTCAGATCCTTCTGGAATAAGAACTATTCCTCAAATTAAAGATCAAAGAACACACCGGCCCAGTTTCTCTTCTTAAGATCCCATTTATTTGTAGTGCAAAAGTAGAACAGAGAACTACAGATCCTCAACTCGCCTCAGACCCCCGTGATGAGTCGACCCGTGGACTACGCGACCGTCATTACACGACAAACAAAAACACATGCGGATGTAGAGCACAGGAAGTGGCGCGACGCCATAAATAAACAGACTCTAGACTATGAAAAACAAAACCAGTAGAAACGCGTAGACCACCACAGCAGGACTCCGGTCCGCGTAGCGCATGGCGCCGACGTCACGGGGAGCGGCAGCTCGGACGAGAGGGGCGGAGTCAAACCCACACGACGAGGGGGACTCCGACCGCAGTGACGGTAGTGTTGATACATGTGTTATTACACACACAATTTACGGACTCCAGCTTATTGATAGTTTCATTCCAGTTGAACCCTGATGAGGTCTAGCAGCGGTGAACAGCCGGAAGCCGAGTCTTCACGATCATTATTATCGTTACGGACTCGCCCACGTTGGGTTTTCCAGTTTTCGTGACGTATAAAGTAGGAGGCCTTCAAGTTGCCCGTGTTCACATCCGTTTCTAAAGTGGTGAGTGCAATTAGGACCGACCCACAACCGACGCCGCTTCAAGCTTTGGGAAGAAGGGCTTGGGGGGGGAAGTAAAACTAAAGACAAATATTTTAAAATAGTAATTATAAAATTCATATTTAGAGAACATTAAAAAACAAATCACAAGCAGGACTCTGTCTCATATGATCAGGAGCCTGCAGTGTGAGGGGTTGTGGGGGGGTCGACATCTCAAACCTAGAGAGCATTATTAATGTTTTCTGAGAGGCACTAAACAAACTAACCCTTCTAGGAAAGTGCTTTCTAGTTATGAATATTCACTTTGGAGGAAAAGATTCACGTGGATAAAAAAAATAGCAGAGACTGAAAGCCGCTGACGCGCACACACACATATGGTCAATGCATCTTGTCGAGGTCCGTCAAACATAACAGAAAAAAGATTAAACTGAAGTCAAAACACACGGTTAAGAGAACAAAAATATAAGACAATTCAAAACGGATGAACAAAACCAAGAAGATGAACTGACGGCTGAACGTGGCGCTCGGCTTCCAGTCTTGAGACATTAGACGCGTGGCTTTACGTCCGCCGCAGCACTTAAACGACTGACCCCGACCCCCCCGACTCTCGTCTAACAGTCCTCGTTCTATTCAATAACGTAAAAGACAACAAAAAAAAGAGTTAAAACGGACCTTAAAGAAACGGTCCGCGAGGCTACGGAGGTAATAAAAAGACACCTTAAAAAAGGTGAGACGGCTTCTTTTCTCCCTCTTCTTTCAGTTCTGCTTTTTTGTGAGGGAGAATCTAGTCAACAGCAGAGAGCATCTCTCTCTCTCCAGAGAACATAAACATTGCAGTACCATAACGAGCCAGCAGGGGGCAGCAGCGGCATGAGGAATACTCGGAGCAGCCATCCAGTTGAAAAAGGCATTAAAGGCACCAAAAAAAGAAAAGAAAAAGATACAGGGAGTTCAGGAGAAGTCTCCCACGATTACCAGATCATCTCCGTGCTTCCTTCCAGCAGTGTGTGTGTGTGTGTGTGCTCTCTCCCTCTCTTGCCCGGACGCCTCCTCATCTCGGGTGGAGTCGGGTCAGGCCTCTCCGGGCGTTGGTGGACTGTCTCTGCTGGGCGAGGAAGGACATGGCCTGGTTGGAGGGGCCGAGCCGCTCGCCGGACACCCTCTGGTGCAACGCCATGCCCTGAGGACAGAGGGGAGAGAGAAGAGAGGGGAGAGAGGGAAGAGAGGGAAGAGAGGGAAGAGGGGCGGATGAAGGACAACGTGGAGAGTAAGTTCTTTTGTCAAAAAATAAATGATAAAAAATGAATTTAAAGTCGTCTTTATTGACTATTTTCCATTTGTGGAACATAAAGAAGATCAAAGGTATATTTGTCTCTTGTCTGGCATAAAGTGAGTAATAATAATAATAAAGTGCAAACAGGTAACAACAACAACGAACATTTAGCCAACATATAATCTATGAAAGCCCACGTGAGCCGGGTCAGCGCCTCCAGGCGTCCTCTCTGTTGCTCCGCGTCTACGCACCATGTTGTACCACGCGCTGATGATGAGCTTCTCCTCCTGGTCGTGCCGCGCTCGGCTCTTGTCGTAGTCGTGCTGCGTAGAGATCACCGCGCATTAGTGAGATGTCCAGCGAAGCCGGGCTGACCTACTTTGTCTCTCGGTGGCTGGACCAGAACTCGTACCTGCAGGTGTTTGATCTTTCTCTGTTTCTCCGTCAGCTGGTTCTTCAGCGCCTGAACGTCCGGCGTGCCCGGTACCGGCTGCGTCTTTGGGTCCAGCGTTTTGATCACCTGCAGAACATCGAAACATCTGGATTTAGATTCCAGTGTTGCATTAGAGACTCGTAGTTAAAAACATTACATAAAAATGGTCTTTTTAAAAATTATTTTCTTCTTCATCCCGTTTCAAAATCTGGAACCTGCATTCACCTGGACCTGAATACACGACCCAACTGTCACGCTCAAGTTGCATTATGGGTAATGCAGCTGCCAGCTGAAGTCGTCTCGGGCGGAGATGACGAGCGAGTTACAAAAGGTCTGGTGAGCTCACGTCAGCCCCGCATTTATTTACATTTTCAAAACGTGAGTCTTGAGACTTCCAGTCAGTGTCATGTTGTGGTTTCTTTACCACACATGCCAAAAACCTGTGAAACCAGTGAAGCATAAATCTCTGTGAAGGGTTGTTTGGGAGTTTTTCCTGATCCGATGTGAGGTCAAAGGTCAGGGATGTCTATGTGTACAGATTGTAAAGCCCTCCGAGGAAAATTTTTTATTTGTGAGAATGGGCTATATAAAACAAACTGAATTTAATTGAATAAATAAATAACTCCCATAGTCTCATTTCAGAGGACGACGTGGCGGACCCACCGTTCTCGCCTTCTCCGCGTAGCGCTTGTATCGCTCCTCCATCTGCTTCATGTCCTCGTCCTTCTTCCGCAGGCTCGCCTGGAGCTCGTCTATCTTCTTCACCACTGGGGGGGGTGAGAGAGAGAGAGACAGAAGGCCGTGTAAGGGGGAGGTGTGGCAGGTGGAGGCAAACTGGGAGGAATTGGAAAGCAGCGAGGAGGACTCACTGTTGCCGTCCACTTTGGGCTCGAGGTCGTCGAGCTCCTCCTTTTTCCTCTGGAGGTCAGAGTGCGCTTCGTGGAGCTTCTCCCTGCAACGAGCAGCAGAGGGATGTTCACTTTGCTCTGGGAGCCACATGGGGAAGAGCAACCGGCCGGGAGCAGTACTTACAAATGCTCCTCAAGCTTTTTCTTCAGTAAAGAGGACTTCACGGGGAAGAGGAAGAAACACACATGAAACTCTGAACACACACGAGGACTTCTTATTGCTTATCGACTCCAAAAAACTAAACATGCTCCTCAAGTCAAGCTGAGAGGTGAATCACGGGCCGGTTGGACTTACGATGGCCTGATTTTGGCAGAGTTGGCCGACGGGTGCAGGCGCAGCGAGACGGGCAGAGAGGGAGCAGCAGTTAACGATCGACACACACACACACACACGGTTAAAAACGCAACACGAGGACAGAGGACACACGGGAGTCACCGCCAAGGTAACGGTTATCTTTCCTATGCACTCAAGGTGCCGTGCATCTAGTTCATCAGGCCCCTAAGGGATGAAGAAAAGAAGTTTTCACATGCTCTATGAGAGGAAGATCAAGGAGGAGAAAGGAGGAGACAGGAGGATCAAGGAGACAGGAGGAGAAAGGAGGATCAAGGAGGAGACAGGAGGATCAAGGAGGAGGCAGGAGGATCAAGGAGGAGAAACGAGGAGACAGGAGGATCAAGGAGGAGAAACAAGGAGACGGGAGGAGGCAGGAGGATCAAGGAGGAGAAAGGAGGAGAAACGAGGAGACAGGAGGAGGCAGGAGGATCAAGGAGGAGGCAGGAGGAGACAGGAGGAGGCAGGAGGAGAAACGAGGAGACAGGAGGAGAAACAAGGATACGGGAGGAGGCAGGAGGAGACAGGAGGATCAAGGAGGAGGCAGGAGGAGGCAGGAGGATCAAGGAGGAGAAAGGAGGAGGCAGGAGGAGACAGGAGGATCAAGGAGTCCTGCAGGAGGAGACAGGAGGGCAGGAGGAGAAGAGAGAGGAGACAGGGAGGAAACAGGGATACGGGGGAGGAGGAGGGGATCAAGGAGGGAGCAGGGAGGGAGGAGGAGGAGGAGGAGGGAGGTGTCCCACAACGTTCGCGCCTTGCCGCCCTGCTCCTGCTCGTGCAGCGTCTTCTGGAGCTCCTCGATCTGGGAACGCAGCTCTGAGATCTGCTGCTCGTTGAGTCTGGGAAACCAAACGGGGACGAGAAGAGAAACGGATCAGAACCCTCAGCGGGATTTACACGTCGTCTCCTACGTCAACGACGGGAACACGTGGACTCTCTTGGAAACACGTTGCATTCATAGATTTCACTATTTGCTATTTTTCGTAAAAAACAAATGAATAAAATTAAACTTTTATGATTTGTGGCTTTGCAGCGGTCATCCTGCTCCCCGTGTAGCCGTGCCGTTTCCATAGAGGAAAGGTGCATTGTGGGTAGAAGATGCATCATGTGGATCGTGTGCGTCCCCACAGTGCCACCGTTCACCGCTTAGCCTCCACTGAGCATGCTCAGTCCGCTCCTCCCGTTACCGAGGAGGCTTCCCACACCCTGGGCCTGGTGTTGCATGGACACACGCACACACACACACACACACGCACACGCAGTCCACCCACACAGTCAAGGGACAATCTGGCTTCCTGCTGCCCACACAGCTCCGCTGAGCACACGGTCCAGAGGGCGCGTTGACCTTTAGGCAGACATCACTCCGGCTGCCAGCCACACCTCCGGCCGCGCGGCGACCGAGGAGAGGCGCGACTTCACCCTCACCTGTTGAGAGTCTCCAGGACGTTCTTGCCGCGCTGCGCCTCCTCCAGCTCCGTCTGCACCGCCACCAGCCTCTGCCGGTACGTCTCCTCCTGGACGCACAGCATCTTGTTCTCGCTCTGCAGACGCACCACCGTCTCCCTGCACGGGGAACACGAGCGTTGGGAAAGCGAGGAGGCGGAGCGCCGAGGAGAAGTCGGCCGGGCCGCGCCTTCGGCCGGCGACGCCCCCAAAACGAGAAGGCAGCGTTTCTATTTTCGGGGGCCGACTACCGACGCCGGATTTAGGGCGCAAGCGACGCCACATGTAGCTACGCCTGCTGCGGGTTTAGAAGGAAAATCTCATCGGTCACGCTTTACCCCATGAACGCCCCCCCACACACACACACACACACATACTTGAGCTCAGTGGGCATGATCTCCGCAGCGAGGTTTCCAACTGTGACACCGCTGTCACACAAGTCTCCTGCAGAGAGAGAGCGAGACAGAGAGATTAATTGTCTGCAGGTAACCCAACTATTTCATTAAAATAGTCCCTTTGCAGAGGTTCAGAGGTTTGAGATTTCCCTATATTGAGAATATTTTCACCTCATCGCTCTGACGGACCTTTCAAAATCGCCCAAAATCTCTCCAGAACACAAACTAACCGGGTCGATGCCGCCGTGGACCGGCCGACATGTTCCGAGAGTTACAATGACTATTGTCTTTGAAGGGAGCGCGGATGGCGGCCGCAGTTACTCGCCCGGGGGAGCGGCCGGCGTGCGAACAGAGGTCTAAATGTTCTTCACTTAGCGTACACGCCAACTTTTTTTTTTCCCTCCTTATTTTTTTCTTACGGTGTCTTAAGAGACTTCTCACAGGTCCGCAGCAGCACTTTGCTTTTGTGCCGTCGTCCTTCCCGTTTACCCAAACTCTAACGTCGCTGTCTGTATACACTGTCCACGGATGAGTTCATCAAACTCCCCCCCGTGAAAAAAAAAATGGGAACTACCCTTGAACACGCTTTTAAAAAGAAATTTAATTTTCCGTCGGACTGTTTTCATCGTCTTGTTTACAACTCACCAGATGCACTGAAACAGCGCTGTTGGACCTGGGCGCAGCGGAGCTCGTCGTTGGTCTCGCGCAGGGTGTCTCTCTCGGAGACCAGGTGCTGAGGAGCGGGAGCACAACATTACCGCGTGACCTTCAGAAAGCGCCCACACGCGGCGCCACGTGTCGTTCTTCCTTTGCATGTAGACGTCGTACATGGCACACTTCATGTGCGTACGGCACGCCTCCCACGTGAATCCCTCCCGTCAGTGTGCAGAAGGGGACGTGGGAGTCCAGTGCACAACACTAGACATCTGCCTGGCAACAGTAATAGTCGCGAACGAAAATGTGGATAAATATAAATCACTGAGGGAGAGACCGGGACTTCAGAGCAATGAGAACAACAACAGTAAAAGCATTTGTTTGGTGCTCTCTACCCCCCCCCACACACACACACACACAATGTAACTTGTATTCATTTCCCAACAATGTTTCTCCAACTCACTTCTTTCTCTTTCTGCATTGCGTCAAACTTGTCGTGGAGGTTCTTGTACTCAAACTGCCATTTCTCCGCCTTCATGGCCTCGGCCGAGTGCCTGGCGTGGAGCTCGTGGACCTGCGAGGAGAGAGAGAGAGAGAGAGAGAGCGGCGACGGTCGGCGTTGGCGAGAAAACGGCAAAGGTCCCCCGAACCAGACTGTTTAACATCACCCCCCCCCCCCCGCCCACAGCCTGCCTGTCTCTTGTAGGCGTCCAGCTGGCTGCGGACGGCGTTGGCCCGGCGCAGCTCCTCCTCCAGCTCGCAGGTGCGCTGCATGTACACCGTGTTGCGCTCCTCCAGGAGGCGCACCTGCCGGCGCAGGTCTCCCAGATCCTCCAGCTTCCTCTTGTACGTCTCCACCAGCGCCTCCAGCTGGTTCACCCGGTCAGACGAGTGCCTGGGGGGGGGAAATAGGACTTTTTATTGTTACAGCACTTGTGAGCTCAACTCCTCGACTCCGACGACTCTGACGCAGGCCGGTGTCGATGCACGAAACTCGTTTCATCAACACAGATGTCAGAGGAGCTGAATGGACGTCTGTGTGTGGGCGGCGTGGGAGTTGTTGCCGCGAGTGTAAATTGATAATAGATGAACGACTGCTTAAAGGAGAAGGCGGGCGTCGCTCTGCCTCCTCCGAATCCCACGGCGACAATGCGTTAGTTTGTCTCCCAATACTTTTCCACCTCTTTCTCTCCTCCGCTGGCGAAGCGTTCATAACGGCAAACGACTGCACGTGTGATCGTCTCACGGGATTTATTGACGGTCACAGACGTGTCGAGCATCATCGCAGACGCCTCCTTCAAAAAGAGACGCTGGATTTATTTACAGGCGTCAGCTCAATTAAGAGATTCCCGTTTTTGTTTATGAACGGATCCCGAGGTCGACCGACTATGTGCTCAACAATCATCGGGAGATTTATTTGAGGGGAAATCTTTGCATGGAAGGCACTGCTATGTCTGAATAAACTGCTTTTTATTATTTAATTATCTTATCAATGTGTCGTGCATCTCGTAGTTTTTCCCAGAATGAGTCCACGTGACGACGCCCACCAGGCCGGACGTTCTGCGGTTCGGCCCGAGTCCGGACGTTTGGGCTCTGAAGGCGCTCTCTCCCGCGATTCGTGAAACTTTGATGCGGGGCGGGACGCCGTCGCCGAATGCCGAGTCCGGTCTCACCTGAGGATGTCCATCTCGTCTTTGAGCGCCTGGGCCTCCTGCGCCAGGCTGGTCAGCTCCTCGTTCCGCAGCTGCAGGTAGACCACCTCGCGCTCCAGTATCTCGCTCCGCACACGCATGTCATCCCTGCTGTTATCCAGCCTGAGAGAGAGAGAGAGAGAGAGAGAGATATGACACCAGAGCAGTTGTTTGTGGAACCGAGTGAACTGAACGGGCTCATTGTGAGATACTAAATGACCCGGCTAATTATGGATTCGTTGCAGAGGCCATTTTCAAGAAAGTTGAGAACATGATGCGTTTGCCCGTACATCACATGCTTGATGTAAAACCCTTGGGCCGTCTTCCTCAGCACCTCCAGCATTATAGATCGACTGTGTGTGTGTGTGTGCTGCTCCTACCTGTAGTTCTCCTCCTGCAGCTGCTCCATCTGGCTGTGCAGCAGCAGCAGCTTCTTGCCGGTGATGGCCGAGGCGGAGGCGTCCAGAGAGTCGCAGCCACTCAGCTTCTCCTTCAGCGAGCGCGTCTCCGCCTGGAGGAACGACTTCTCCTCCAGAGCCGCCGACAGCTGCGAGAGAGAGAAGGGAAGAAAAACTCAATCTCAACGCGGATTTGAAGAACTGAGACGTCAACGAGAACGCCGACGTCTGAACCCGGCGTGATCGCGGGTGCGCGGCGGGCAAACTCGCCACTCGAGGACCTCGAACACGCATGCGGCGCCCTCGTTTCACATGCTCGGGCTTTCAGGAGCGGAGTTAGTCAGCTGGTCCCGAGCGGATGGGACTTTCTCAAGAGTGAAGTTGTTAGCAGTTCCCCTCAGGGTAAAGAAAACTGATTCTCAAGATGTAAACAGACACGTATGTAAAGCTCAGTGAGGAACTTTAATTGGTTATACCGTTATAGTTCAGGGCGGAGAGAGAGAGAGAGAGATGTTCTCAGGAGTTACATAATGTTTGTGTTTCAAACCGGCTGAACTGAAGTCATGGTTAGACAAGCTGGCATTCCAGTATAAGCAAATAAAGCAGAAAAGAAAGGGTGGAGCGTGTACGTACCTGCTGGACATCTTTCCAGCTCGAGTACAGCTACACTGAACTTTAAGGACAGATTGCATGTTTTTAGAGGACCAGGAACAGTAAATAGCTTCCAAAACAACACAAATGACTAATCCCTAACGCGTGGGCCGAGTAAGTAAACAAACAGGTGGGCAGAGAGCAGGACAAATTATTGTTGGCCACCGCTCCATCCCGAGGCAATGTGTCAGTTTTTATCTTGATGTTATGCAACTATTGACGAAAATGCATCTTTGGAAACACACACACACACATTAGTCCCCACTGTCAGTGGTGCAAAAACAAGCTGTGGGAACACAAAGTATATGGCAGAATAACCAATAAGGGTCAGAGTAAGAAAAAACAACAACACTGCAGGCACGCACACACACACTACAGCATGCTGCCGCAGCACAGCAACACGAGGCCTCAAAAGGATCCGAATGTCAGGTATACATCCAAAGATGGAATTAAATATACATAATATTTTTGATCAAAACCTTCATAATGCCGATTGGTGTTTTCACAATAATCATCAGTCATAATAAACATGAGTCATGACGAAGAGGGTAAATAATAAGACCAGATAGAAGTTCACAGAGTACGCTTCATATCAGAATACTATCAATTTATTGGCCGTCCGTCTGTGGAATTGTTGAAAATGACTCCAGAACCGCAAAATGGCTCAACTTTGGACTTTTCTTCGACAAACGGAAATAAATAAAGAAACCCAAACCCAGATATACCATCTAAAAGTTAGATTTCTTGATATTTTCATGACATCAAGCCACGTTTGATCCTACTTATGCACTTTTTTTCAGTCGATACCGCTCGGTGCACTTGCTTGAAACGGTCTCTCCATTTTAAGGGATTGACGGGAAATGAAGCGGCGTGTAACGCAGCACCATCGCCACTCTTTACTGTAACAGCACCGCATCGGAGGCCACGGCTACACGGGTCGGTTTTAATGGTGACTTGAGCTGATGCGCCCGAATGGCTCTCCGGTGTGTGTGTGTGTGTGTGTGTGTGTGTGTGCGAGCATATAACCTGCCTGACTGGATATTGATTACACGGCCCAAAAAGCAGCTGGCAAACTGTGGCTGAATACATTTAATTTAAAAACTGAAATTCTTTCTCTAACTAACGGTACTTTAAAAAAAACAATTTTTTAAAGGAGCAATCTTGGGTTTTCATCAGCAGTGACTTCACACGACTCAGATAGCTGGTCTCAGCTCCTGTGTGTGTGTGTGTGTGTGTGCCACTTGGCGGTTAGCGCGTCCCGGCATGATCGGATAAAAAAAAAAAAAGAGGTCCTTTAGAAGGAGCCCAGGTGACCGCGGTCAGGTGTATGAAGTTTCTGCTGATGCTCACTGCGGCAGCTTCACAGTAAAGAGTTCAAACCACGAAGAACAAAGGACACATTTGAATGTGATGCAATCGCAGGAAACGCCGCGTCGTCGTCACAGACGCTCTGCTGACAGCCACTGAAATTCGGGGCATTTTTCTTTCTTTTTTTTACGCAGGCGACAGGCTGCGCACCTACAACTCCTCGGCGAGGTAGTCGACCTTGTTTCCCTACCGCTGTGTGGAAGAAATACAGCATGAAATCAGTGTGCGGTTCCACAAATTGTGATGGAAACAGCCCAATTATTGACGAAATGTTGGTTTGTTTGAGACCTGTTGCTGCTAGCTGATATATTTCTGTTCAAGGGAGCGTTAGCTGCCCAACGAATTCTGGGTCCTGTAATATTATAATACACTTCATGTCATCACTAAGTGTGTGCCTCGCCTTATTGAAACGGGACTGATCATAAGAATTCTAACGTCTTAATGTCTCCGAAAGTGTTTTGCCAAGTAATACGTAGACGCCCGTCGGCGTACCGACCTGATGTTCCAGGTCTCGACATCGCTGTCTCAGGTCCATCTTCTCGTCTGCCTCCTCGCTTAGAAAGTAATACTTCCTGGACTGAGAACACAGAACCGACAGAACATGAAGACAAGAGGAGATGGCACGCCAGTGGGCGCGAGGCAACATCAAATTTTTTCTTCTTTTTTAAACAGGGTGAGGCGAAACACAAAAGAAGACTGTAACGGATCTGCCGAGTAAGGGAAAAAGAAAAGAGGGGGAAAGAAAGAAAGTGTTGCGGGTTTCACCTGGTAGTCAAAGTCCCCGTAGGTCTCTGGGCTCCCAGGTTCAGACAAAGGCTCCTTTGATAAGAGCTAAAATAAGAAGAATAGAAAGGTCACAACAGAGTCAGCGAAAAACTCAAATTACAGGCAAAATACTCCTTTCCAAAAACAGTTTTATGGAATAACTTGACTTAGGAAAACCTGAAACAGGGTTTTTTGGGGGGGGTTCCAACATTTTCAGCCGTCTGGGTGCCAATGAAACACTAAAAATATGCTTGAAATACCTCAGTCGGGTTTCTGGGACTCAGGCTCATCCGGATTTCTTTGATTGTGAATTAACCGTGACTAAGAGCTGGGATTAATGCAAAGCGGAGAGAAACCGAGGGGGGATAAGCGAGCGGCGCCTCACCTCCTGAATGGCTGTCATCACGACGTGCTGGACAGATTCCTCAAGTGTCATTATCTGCCGGATTTGCTCTGTGTTGAGGAGAAGACAACGAGAGAGCTGTGAAGGTGCAGCCAAACGCAGATTAGCGCAAAATACTCTCCGAAAAAACCAAACCGCCGCTGCATGTATCAGGATTCTTCAGAAGCCAATGTTTAAATAAACAAAATAGATCTTTTCTTGCCTTCCGAATTGTAATTAGCAACAAGGTGTCTTAGCGGAGGGGTGCATGTGGTCAGGCAATCCTGCGTGTTGTTTTCACAGATGATCAGTTTGTTTTACAGCTCACACTTCACCTTGTTTCTTCTCACAGCTGACAGCACAACCCAGTACGAGCTGCACCAGCTTGCCCAGTTCAGTGACGTCTCCCATCTCCCCGATAAGGTTCACGTCTGGCATGTGCACATCCGATATCTGGTGGTCGAGCACCTGTTCATGGAAGGTGAGGAGAGGATTAGGATCGAGTGAATTAAGGATTAAGTGTATTAAAAGTTGGTTTGAAGTTGTTGTTTTTTTTAAGCCTTCTCACGTCATGGTAATAGTCCAGCATGCTCTTAAGAATCTTTTTTAAGTTGCTGACCTGAGAAGAAGAAATCAAGAGTCACAACCGGAAGAAAAAATAAATCAGAATCTCGATGCTCATTTTAATGAGGAAAAGGAGAGTAAGAATAAGAGCCCGGACGTCTCGGCCATTCCGGGTCGCCGCGAGATGTCCCGTCGCATTCCCGCTGCTTCACAAATTACCTTGAGGCGCCAGTTGTCCCCGCTGTCCTCCTTGATCCTGCCCAGCCACGTCTCATTAAACCAAGAGGGGTCTCTGTGAATGAGAGCACAGCACAACTCCAGTGACGACACGTCTCCGCGCATGAAGATTCACAGAGGGCCACAGGGCAACGAGGCCCCGGTGCTCCCGTACTGCTCAGCACGCTGACATTTAAGGAGAACAAGCGCATGTCCGGAATGGAAGAAAACAAAACCACGAGATGCAAAGCTCTCGCCGGATGGTTGAGGCGAGGCATCGACCTTGAATAGTCAATAAAAAGGTCGTCGGGCAGCAGGTCTCAAGAAAGCTTTCGCACATGTTTTACAGCTCGTGGGTAACCATCAGAATCAAACCACTGAGCTCCAAGTTTGAGTGGCATTCAAATAAAAAGAACATACGCTCTAAATCATAAGTAGTTTTGTTCACCATTTATTGGTGTGGAACATAAATAAATAGCCCCACAAGTTACAAACGGTGATTGGATCTGGACAGAACGGTATTATTTTTGCTGACGTCACACATCCAGACCTTTTACTTTAAACAGTTTAAATTTGTATAGATAAAAGGCGTTGTGCAATTTTAAAGGGCAATTTAATGCAAATCACACAGATAGGCAAATATCAATGAGGAAGCTCTGAATGAATTCCTACCAGCCCCAAGCTCATGCAATAACATAATAAACATTTATTATAACTACTACAACCACTCGTGCACGTTGGAGCCCTTACATTCTGTGCAGCACGTGTCCAACGGCCACCCCGCTCGTCAGGTCCTCCTTGCTGGTGGACGACGGCACCCGAAACGTCTGGATCTGGAAACGGAGACGTTGAGAATTACTCGAGTCACCTCGGGAGAAGCCGCTCACACATTTCATGTAGTGTCATATTTTCAGTCAATGATATTAATCCTAAAGCTACGGCGGACAAAAAACACATGCATTGTTTATGAATGTGTGAATGTGGGTGTAAATCTGTTGATATGTAAAAAAATGTTTAAATAAAGAAAAAACCTCCAGATGCATAAACTCCTCCAGGCCATAAGTGGGTGCACATGACATCTATTCTGTCCATCCTGGAGAGGGATCCTCCTCTGTTGCTCTCCTGAAGGTGTATTCCCTTTTTTTCCCATGTGAAAGTGTTTTTCTCTCTATTTTTTGGGAGTTTTTTCTTATCGATGTGGGGTCAAAGATCAGGGATATCGTACGTGTACTGATTGTAAAGCCCTCTGAGGCAAATTCGTAATTTGTGATATTGGACTACAAAATAAACTGAATTGAATACTTTTGTTTTTAGGGATACACTTTCGTTTAGAAACCTCTTTAATGCTGATAACATGTGGCTTGCTACTGCAGGGGTGAAACAAATTACAGTAGATTTAATATTATAAAACATTTTTTAAGTAATGCATGAAAAACAAACCCCATTTAGTCTTTATTTACACCACATACAGGACCGATTGTGAGCAGCTATGTGAGCTCCTACAGAGATATTCATACGAGTTGACGTCTTAAGTTGCCTCTGAGTGGGGAAAGTGCCAAACAGGTGGGTGAGCCCCCTGGTCCTGGGAAGTTACGATGTTGGACAACCGAACGTGACTGCATACGTCTCTAATGATTTGTATTCGTATTTATTTGCTTCGTTTTCCCGACAGTCAACGTTGCTGACACCGCAGCCAGATAACGAGATAAGAACAAACCCTCAACTTCTAACGGGGGTTAGCTTCGTAGGCTAGCGACAGTTAGCTCCCAAACTCAACTTTTCTAGCCGACAACTGCTCGCGCGTTAAGTCAAACAAAACAGACCTGTTTTAACCGAGGCCTCCACGTAGAAAATAAACTAGACTGCAAACACCTGCTGTCACCCGCTAGTTGGGCGGTTAGCCTCGCTAACACCAAACTTACCCAGGTCAGCAGTGAGTCACACGGCTCTGCTTTGTCCAGACTCATCGTGTGTCCAGTCACTAGCAGCCGAGAGACAGTGGCGACGGGTCGGGCTCTCAAAAGCTGTTATTTAAATCTCCCGTAAGTTTGTTACTCTCTCTTTCCACTTTCCACGTCAGACATTGTTCAACCGCGGCCTCTCGCTGCTCTGTCCTGCTCCTGTTCCCCCCACCTTTCGAGTTTCGGCTCTTATTATCCGAGCGGGCTTCCGTATTAAGAGCGTTCCCATGGAAACGGCTCACGTTGTGAGCTGCGGGTCAGCCGGTCTGGTGGTGACATAAAATAATAATAATATTGATAATAAGAGCCCGCTGTCGGGGTTTAAGCCCTCGTAATAATAATATTAATTATTTGATTTGTATTTTATTGTACTTACATAAATGTAACGTTAGCCAGGGGAAACCCTATTCATGTGAACAATAACAATGAGAAACAGTGGCAATGGGGTACAGATAAATAAACCAGAATTGAAGAAAAAATGCGACGATACAATTGTGAATTCCATTTCTAATAAGATCATTTAAAATGAATTCAACCTAACATTCACCAAAAGGTCACCTGACAGCAACCGCCGTCTAAATTCAATATTATCTCATGAGACTAATAATAATAATAAAAATGATAGAAATTACCCCAAAATATCAGCAGCCAGCAGAAAGAGAGAGAGAGGAGAGAGGAGAGAGAGAGAGAGAGAGAGAGAGAGAGAGAGAGAGAGAGAGAGAGAGAGAGAGAGAGCTACCATGTGACCACTGATAAGACTAAGTGGAAATACATAAAAACGAGAGGGAAACACTCGAAGAAATGTTATTATTTTCCTACAACGCCTCTGCCATATTTTCGGCTTAGTAGAGATAAAGAACAGTCGTCTTAGGCTGCTATTCAGGTTTGTATTTCTTTTAATAGAGAATCCCAACATTGAGTAGCGGCCAACATCTCAGTTGGAGGCCTCCCTTGTTTTCTCTTTTCTGTATATTCAAAGTTCCTGAACGCACCACTGGATGGCTCTAGTCGACAAACAGCTTGACGCACAACTGGTCGCTCATGGCCCGTGACAGATGTTTTGTAAGATCTTAAGACATGTTCTCAAAGTAGCCAACATGTGAGTTTTAAGACAGCACAATAGAAACCAATCATTTAGTTGAATCTGCATTTCTTATCAATTAAATATGTGACGCCTCCTGCGGATTCCTTTAGAAAGCCTCGCTCTCTTATCGACCTGATGTCACCCACGTACTCCCTATCCCTGGCAATCTGCACCGCTCCCACGTGCCACACGTCTCCTTCCGGCGGCCTTTCCGTCGCCGTCACAAAACAAACTGACCCACAGGAGCTTCCTGTTTGCTCTGGCAAACCCCAGCCACGTGTGTGCCGAGTCCACGCCGTGCTTGTTGACCGCCTGTAGGATGAAAGATGCTGTGTCCGCTGCACTTCTGGTTGTTTTTCGTTCGACACGAGCCGGATCACATCTGGCCTCGTCGTTCTACAGTTCCTGTTTGTCGAGAAGCGGGGGTTTTTTCCCAGCCAGAGGAATGCACTTGTTTACACATTCCTCTCTCCGGCCATCATAACTCTCATACCTCGACCACACCGACTCCTCTTCTCTCTCGGCTTGATTGTGTGTGTCTGTCTACTTCCTTTTTAGTTTGGCCCACAACGTGTGAGGAAACACTGACCGTGTTTACATGCATTCGAATAACTGGCTTAGTCGGACTGAAATCGAATTATCCGTTTCATGTAAACACCTTTGTTCGACTGTGCGGTCCGACTACGATAAGATTAACACCCCTGGATAACTCGATCCGATCCGGTTGATAATTCGACTATCGCGCAATGTAACGGTGAATTGGATTAGGAACTGGACTTTGCGTCTTTGCGCACGCTTGAGATCCCGCAGCCCTCCTCCCCCCTCCCTCCCATGTCGTGACCCGGAAGTCGAAAGAGACGATAAGTTGTCACTGCCGGGAGCCTGGCCGGCAGAAAACAAACAACGCTATGGAGAACACAAGAGCCACCACACATTTCTGGACCGAAGAGCAGACAGAATAGTAGAGGGATGTAGCTTCGCCTTGCTCTCTGTTCGCCATCTTTCTCGAAATGTTGATGGTGTTGTTGTTGGTTGTTGTTGGTAGTGGTGAAGAGGTCAAGCGGAAATGGCTGTATCACCACGAGTTGTAATGAAAACAGCGCCACCTATCGTATCGGATATGACATGCTTTCGGCCAATGATTCGAATTACTCACTGCCATGTATATTGGGATAACAGCAGATCCCCCAAAAGATAGCATAGTCCGACTAAAGCAAGATTCGAATTATACCATCATGTAAATGCACTGAGTGTTTTCTGAGCTCACATCACCACCTTTAGTCCTATTAGAGCAGTTGTTTGCTCACAAATGTGTGTGTGTGTGTGTGTGTGTGTTGGGGGGGGGGGGGGCTTGAGTTGAGTAACCTAGGGCGGGATTAAGACACCTGGAAGGAAGTGAGGTTCTTAGTGGGGGGGGGGGCTAAACGGGGAAGTTAGTCACTCGCGGAGGGATCGGTCAGGGCTCACTAACGCTTGAGTGTGAGAGGGGCGGGGCTTTGGCTTTCGGCGAGGCCGGAGAAGAAGGCCTTCTATTTTGGGCCCCCGGCTCCTCTTCCTCCGCGCTAATTCCTCTTTTGCACCCGTTCTCTCTTTCCTTATTCCCCAGATGTGTTTCCTTCCTGAAAGTCGAAAAAAGGCTTTACTTCTCCTCTTTTCCAACGCCACACTGACGCACTTACATCCCCCGGGGGGGGGGGGGGAGCTAAGATTGAGCAATTATTCCTTTTTTTGAAGCTTGTGGTTTTTCTTGTTTGGAAAAAGGATAGTTCCTTTTTTTAAATATTCTTTGAGGGCAAAGAGCAAACTGTCTACTGCATTCCTCACCCGACACAAGGTCACATAGCTTTGTGAAGTTCTTCTGAATGGTGGACAGAAACTACGTGTTTTATAAATAATTTGCTTTGCTACGCTCAACAAGTGTGTGTTTCCCTCACTGTTCAGTGGCGGGCCGTCAGGGCCAGCAAGGCCTTCTCTGCTGGCCTAAACATCATCAGAATATATATTTTTTTCTAAATATATTTTCCCACAAATATCTATTCAATTATTTCCCAGAGTAAGAGTTATTCTCTTCATTTCATAGCGTTCCTCTTGGTTGCGCTGCTGCCAGCGCCAGGTTGAGATTTGGAGGGCTGGTCTTTATGTTAGATCTTTTATCCAATCATATTCAGCCATCGTGTGTTGCAAGGGGGCTAAAATCTGCCCTTAGGCCTTCAGAATCAACATTGCGGGCGCTGGTAGCTTCAAGTGAATGGGAATGACAATGTTGTGTCAACCAATCAGCTTTAGAGTTGGCTCCTGTAGGCCTTCTAGAAGGCCCCGGAACCGGCACAGGAGCAGCTAGCAGGCGGAGGGCGTGCACGTCTTTTGATTGGATTACCAATATTGAGAGGCGGGGTCTATGGGCAGGTAGATGCAAAACCTCAGAACTAGGAAACTGAATTTGATAAAGGAATTAATTCGCGGACTACAAAGCTGTTTTTTCAACCCACAATGAGGAAAGAAAGAAGGATGGATTTTGTGTTCAAATAATCAGTCTTCGGTGAGTAGGCATACAATGCATTCTATTTTTTATTAAATGTGTAGGCCTATGTATGTTTGGCACAAAATAAAATGCGCGCATTGTGCAGCGCGCGAGACGGAGAGCCGAGAGAAATGACATGCTGTTGTGTAGATACAATCAACATCAGATGGCTGTTTAGTTTAATAAATGAACAAAGACGTGCTATAGAGAAAATGACGGGGGCGGGCCAATTTTTTTTAATGTCATGCGATCTACCAATACTACGCCGCGATCGACGTATTGAGCCCTGGTCAAGAACCATGGCATCATAATGATAGTAATAAGAGGTGGATTAATTCGGGTGGGACTGTGTAGGACCTCACTGAAGGCTCAGGCCCCAGGCCCACGGCCCGCCACTGTCACTCTTACTTCACTTGCTTTGATCCGGGCTGCATCATCATCACTGCAGAGCTTCACATTCATTTGCTGACGCTTACGGGAAGAAACCGCAAAACAAAACACAGAAAAATGAAGGTGCCATCTGGAAGAGAAAATGGTTCTTCACAGTGATGCCATAGAAGAACCATTTCTGGTTCCTCAAAGAACCTTTCAAACCAGGGTTCTATAAAGAACCGTTTCCTTAAAGAGTTATTCAAAGAACATATAAAGGCGTCTCAAAGAACCTTCATCAAATGGTTCTTTAAGCACCATTTCTCAAGGCACTATTTCTGGTTCCACAAAGAACCTTTCAAACAAGGGTTGTTTCAAAGAACCTATAAAGGTCTCTCAAAAAACTTTGAAAAAATGGTTCTTTAAGGCACCATTTCTGGTTCAACAAAAACACTTTCAAACCAGGGGTCTTTAAAGAACCATTTTTAAATACTTCTTCAAAGAATCTCTCAAGGGATCTCAAAGAAACTTGAACAAATGGTTCTTGAAGGCACCATTTCTGGTTCCACAAATAACTTTTTAAACCAGGGTTCTTTCAAAGAACCTATAAAGGTGCAAAGAACCATTTCCTTAAATAGTTCTTTAAAGAACCTATAAAGGGGTCTCAAAGAAACTTGAAAAAATGGTTCTTGAAGGCACCATTTTTGGTTCCACAAATAACTTTTTAAACCAGGGTTCTTTCAAAGAACCTATACAGGTGCAAAGAACCTTACAATTTGTTTTCTTCAAGGCACCATTTCTGGTTCCTCAAAGAACCTTTCAAACAAAGTTATTTTAAAGAGCCAATAATGGTGCCTCAAATGAAAAAAATGGTTCTTCAGTTGGTGATGGTTCTTCGTAGAACCACAACATCTTTAAAAGAACCATTTAAGAACCATTATTTGTGTGTGCAGTGCTGTGTGCCTGACATCCCGGTTCGCTGCACCTCCAAATGAAAGAACGCCAACTATGTGCGGCTGTGTGCGAGGCATATGGAGCAGGAATGTGTTGGAAAGCTGGCAGCGGTTTAACCCCCCCCCCCCCCCCCCCCCCCCACACACACACACAGCTTTCCCAGGTGTGACAAGGATAGGAAAACAACAAAACCGCGGAACAGAGATGGACAGGTCTCGATTAAATAAGAGGGCATCGGGGTGTATAATCAAAAAGCCCCTTAGACGATGAGGTCACCTCACATGGGTCAGGGCACGTAAAACAGAGATTTATGGCCCTCTGTGTCTTATCTGCGGCCTCCCTCCCTCCCTCCCTCCCCCGTATTTATGTCTCTGGTATAAGGGCAGGTAGTCAATAATAATAATCACCTCTGGAACCTGGCAGGGAGTGTTCCTTTAGAGATACGCACGCACGTGGATACGGACGGCTCGTGTTTAAAGGAACACAGGTATAAAAGGCCCAGTGCAGTCACAGCGCGTTGAGAGAGAGAAAGAGAGAGAGAGAGAGAGAGAGAGAGAGGGAGAAAGAGAGAGTGCACCTTCAGCCAAGTTAGCTCCTCTGCTCTCCACTGCAATGTGACTCAGCAGTTGTTAGTTGTTATGACTGTGCCACTTTAAAACACACACACACACACACACACACACACACACACACACACACACACACACACACACACACACACACTCACACACAGAGTAAAGTTTCACTCACAGGGCTAGAAACCACCCCTCATCTTAAGTGAACAGGTGTGCTCTGCCTGCTTTTAGTTTTGGTTTATCTCTTCATAAGTCCCTATCTCAGCCTCTCTCGCTCTCTTTATTTCTCGATTTCTGTTTCGATGCCTCACCCACTCCCCCCCTCTCTATCTCTCTCGCACACACACACACACACACACACACACACACACACACACACACACACACACACACACACACAGGCAGCACATGGCCAGCGCAAGTGAGTCACAGTGGTCAAGTGCCTCCTCTCGGGGAGAGTCCCTCCATGTGTCTTTGGGATTCGGGGCCAAACCCCCCCCCTCCCCCACTCTCCCCCTACCCCCCGAGTGTATCAGGTGCACTCGTCCTCTGAGGCAACATGAGAATTATCGGTTCCATCGTCTGTGGGGTTTCTTTTGTTTTGATTTGGCTTTAAATGAAAAACCAAGAGCCGTTTGTTGTGTTGGCTCTCAGTTGTTGACGTCTCAAAATAGAAATGCTGAAGCGTGCGTTCTGCGATAAGTCCGGGACTCAAGAGGGTGCAGCTCTTCAGATTGCTCGAGTCAGTGTGTGTGTGTGTGTGTGTTTGTTTGTTTGTATGTTTGTGTGCCTGGGTGCTCCCGTGCACAGAGGGTTGACCTGCCCAGAGGCAACCAGCACTGTGCCCACCCTGCTACACACAGACACACATACAAACACACACACACACACACACACACACACACACACACACACACACACACACACACACACACACACAGCAGGGTTGAGACAGGACTGCCTGATAATGCTACTTTTTTTTAAAGAAGTCAAAGTGGATTTCCATACAAATATTTCCAGGACACATTTGAGAATAAACCCCCGTGTATTATCAGACCGCTGACCTCGCAGTGCCAGCAGGATTAGTGATGAACACTCCACACAAAGCTCGAGGCTGATGGGAACGTCGGTAGTCTTTGCAGGTACAGAGCGCTGCAGGGAGGAGCACAACAACCCAGAGATGTGTTTGTATTTATGCACTTCCAGTTCCCTTTTCTTGTCCTCAATGGGTTTTGTGTTGCCTGAAATACGGCTTTGGTTCACACATGCTCAACGTATATTAAAAAAACATCCGTAAATATCCCTCTCGCGAAGCTTTCGCATGTCTTAAAAAGAAAATCCCTTCTCACTAGACGAGGCCTCCGATGAGTTTGGGTCGCGATGGTTACACAGCAGCTGTTTAATGCTGCACGAGCACTTCGAGAAGCTGCTAATTCATGTTTGTTTATCCCATTGCCAGGACCGGGAGCAGTTCATCCCTCGCAAAGTCATATAATATCCACAAATATCACCTCTCGAAGTGTGGCTTTTAAGGTGTTTGAATACGCTGTTATTTAGCGGTCGTGGACGCAGTAATTATCGTGCAGAACTAATAGCAGGTTGGAGGCACGATACTTAAGCCGGCTCCTCCCAGCACATGTTCCCGAAAAGCAGCAAACACACTCCATACACCCACGGCCAACTGGAACAAAGACGGAGCGTGCGGAGAGCTCCGCCTCTCCGCCAGAGAAGCCAGGTGTATCCCTCCTCCACCCTGTTTGCCTTTTCAGATACACAACACACACACACACACACACACAAACACTCTTTTTTTCCAGAGAATATTGTGTTGGACAGGACGCACGTGTGTGACAGGACTCGGTGGAGTGGTTGAGCTGGTGTTGGCTATCAGGATCGACTGGGTCAGGGTGTGTGTGGTTCAACAAGACCGGGCCTGCTCCGATAGGCCCGTCTCCAGGAAAGTGAGACATCCACGTCGGCGCAGAGCATGAGAGAAGCTCTTGTGCCGAGGCTGCGTCTGCGGCTGTGTGTTTGGATGTGAGATGCAGACATTGGGGATGAATGCAAGTATTTCAACGATCGCGATCGATGCATCGAGACAAACCTGTAGCCAGCGGCGGCTCTCAGACGCCGCCGTTCTTGACCGTTGGCCGGGGCGTGACACCAGATTCTAATAGCTTATCAGCACGTGCCACAAAAAAAAAAATGAAGAAAGAAGTCAGCCACGCCTTCGGCCTTGCACAACTTCCCCATTTCCGTCGATCCGCGCACTCTCAGGGCAAAACACACCCCGAGCGACGCTCTCCCCCCGTCAGGCCCACGCAGCCAGCCGGGGCCTAATTGAGGCCCTTCCCCATAACTGCACTAAATTACATGGCCGGGCTTTGAGGGCAGAGAGCCGGGTTGTCAACAAGTGTGGCCTGAGTGAAGCCGCGGCCCTTCACCCGGAGTGACACTGCACCTGACTCAGCAGCACGCGGGGCCCTGTTTACCGGGGCCTGTCCACCGCAATCAACACGCCTGCATCGGGCCTGCGTGTTGTTCTTGCAACTGTTAATCTCATCACTGCTGGGAGAGGGGAGACCGGGGGGGATGGAGGGGGGGGGCATCTCCCTCCTTGTTTGTCCTTCCTCATCCCCGTCAGGGAGTCGGGCACGCGGGGGAGGGGGGTGGGGTAAACTCACGGTGCACGCCACATTTATTAGCTCAAAAAAAGAAACTCGCAGTGGCAGCATTTGCATTAATTCAGCTCGCTAAATTGAATTGCGGTTTCATTTAGTTTTTTTTCCGCGTCCGCGCGTAATGCACAGCAAATCCAATTACCATTCAATTTCCCCAATTATAGACATTGTTGCAATGAAAATGAAAGATGTACTTAGGCCCCCGTGCGCATTTCTGCAAAGCATAACCTTTCAGAAAAATGAAAAATTGAGCGCTCACATTTGCATTTTTTACTCTTTACTCACATGATTAAGCGCACACACACACACATATAGAGTTTAGAATTGGTCGACATATTTAAATGTGCCGGTTGCTCACCGCCGTCTGTCTTTCGCAGTGTCAGCACAAAGCCAACGTGGACCGACCGATTCAGACAAGCACCGAAAGTGACTGATCTGGAAACAGGTGAACTGTGATGGAAGCTGACGGACGAGTGAAAGCTGCTGACCGCACACGTTGTCTCGTTCCCTAAGGATCCATCACCCGGCGTGGGCCTGCAAGGAGCTCGTCACGTCTCTGATCTCACGCCGAGCGGAAAAGAACAGTCGGCGATTGAGAAGCCGACAGATTCAGCGCCCTTTGAAGTCGCGATGCTATCGCAAGGTCAACACGCGGTTGAAAGGTATGCAGCCGCCACAGAGCGATACACACAAAGAAGAAGCGATAGCACCTGCGGTTTGGGAGATAATTACAGGAGAGAGAATGAAGGCTCAGTTTGAAAGGTGTTTGAAAAGGGAGTTGTCATGCGGGATTAGAGCCTCGTTGAGACGATAACTCCCACGACCTTTCAACTCCTGTTGTAGGGTCGGCGCAGCGCCTCCCGAAAACCGCAGAGCGCCGGATGATCTGACTCCCACTAGCGGCTCACAGTTACACCATACGTGGGATAACTTGACTTGTAGTCATCGCAGATTTGATTGTCTTCACTGGTGAACTTTTAAGGTGTTAGGAACATGAGACATTTAGTGAAATTCAAAAGTTTAACGTAAGAGTCAGAGCTGTTTCAGTTTGTAATCAAAATGACTTCAAAAGAAATAGAAAAATTAAATATAAATGTTATCATTATTATATAGTTGAGACGGGTTTGTATAGATTTCACAGTTAGTGCATTTATTATTTATTTATTTGCTAAATTATAGTTTATAAATGCTGTTTTATATGGCGCCCCAAGTGTACAGATATAAAAATCAGGCATTAAAAAAATAAATAATGATAATAATAATACAAATTGTCCCTAAATATCATCAATAAATGTTATCATCCTTTTAACTATTCAGAAAGACCCATTCTAGCCTACGTAATACGTAAAAGATGCTAATGACCGAGCAGGCTAACTAGCTAGGCTATGTCATCGGCTTATTAGCATCAAAGTGCAGAGTCATTGTTCGCTAGCTCCTGTTGATTAAAGTGACTGCAGAGAAAGACTCTCTGTTGTGTTGTACTTTTTAGAGTTGAATTTCTTTGTCTTTGGGATCCAAATACTGCCACCCTAACTTTAAATCGACAGGCTAATGTTAGCCTTTGTGTTGGGGAACGGAGTAATAGGTTGAGCTCATGACCACGCCTCGCTAGTTAGCCAGCTAGCATGAGCTGCCTTGTTAAACCCAGAGCTACCAACTCTCACGGTTTCGCCGTGTGACACACGCTTTTGCATGTTTTCACACGCTCTCACGCCACACAACCAATTTCTCACGGCAAAAGAAATTCTGATTTTGGGCCGAGGCGCGTTGGTTTCTTTTCAAACTCTGCGACGATATAAACCTATTCGCTGTATAGACATCCTGTTTACCCCAAAGAGTCCCGAAGTTAGCAACAGAAGAAGATTTTCAAACAGACACAACGAGCAGAGACTACGGTGTGTTAATGCAGGGCTCGCAAGTGTCACGCATTGAGCGTGACAGTCACGCATTTCGGTCTTACGTCACGCACTCCCGCCACACATCGTATTTATCACGCTGCAACAACTCTCGGCTATTTAATGTTTTAATGTTCCGCAGCACGCAGACATGAGCTGGCCGCGCTGCCCTCACCGTGGAGGAATCAAGCGCTCCCCTGGAGTTCTGCTGTGAGGTGCCACTTATCAGCCAATCAACAACAAAAAATGGGCTACACAATAGCCAATCAGAAAAAAACATATCTGTTGTATCTGGGTAAGATTTAATCCAGCAACCAATGAAAATAAAGCATCCTGGCTAGAGATGTCACTCTTGCCTGTCTTCAAAACTTAAGAGCCCTGTTAATGACATGTGGTTCAATTAAGTTCTCACTCTTTTAAACTTTAAATCTTGAAATAATGTGTTGTGTTTGTGCGTGTGATTTTGTCAGGTGATGTAAACTCAGCTGTCATAAGGAGCAGCAGGAGAGCACCTTGTTAACCTCTTGGTATCCTGCATGCTCAACACATCATAGCATTGTGTGTTAAGGCTGCCCACATAGCATTTATCACTTTATTTGCAGGCCTAGGAAAAGGACCCTCTCAAAAAAATTTCAAACAGCACTTTGAACAAGTAAGATGTATTATAAAGAATTTTACATAAAGACAGGACATTTGTGCAATAGAATTAGGCATGTTTTTGTAAATGAGAGTAGAGTTATTAAAAAAGTAAACATTTTAATTCTTTAAGGTAGCAAAGATGCCTCGTAAAAGACCTTTGCCAGGCCAGAATGCAGGGTACAACATGGGGACAACGCCACATTAATTAAAATGTCCTGATATTTGAGCCACCAACGTGTGTCGCTGCGTGCGCATCAACATTTTGGTCACCCCCGACAAAATCTCACTCCAAGGTTTTTTGAAAAGTTGGCAGCTCTGTTAAACCACGTAAATTAAGTGAGGTTTGAAGTGTTTATTTTCAGCAGCATCATTACTTTCATGTTGAACATTGTTGTTGAATCTGAAATGAACGTGTCACTGGGAAAAATGTCATTATGAGAAACCCCAAAAAAGAGACTTTACCACACGCCCTAAAGGCATCCACCCTGACGGGAGGACCTGGGTGGTGTGTGACATCATTATGACATCACATGAAACAGCTGTGGGAAAAACACTTTAGACAAGAGGCTAAATGTCCTCAGACAACCATCAAAACATCAGCTGTCTGTGAGCACAGGAGCAAAATATGCAAACAGCATTGGCCTTGCATGGGGTCAAAGGTCAGGAGGAGTCGGTGTACGGCCATAGGAAGGTCAAGAAGGCCAAAGAGTGTCTTTATATATATATTAGTGCTGTGAAAAATAACGCATTAACTCAGTTAATTCAATTTCAGGTTTAACTAGTTTTTTTTTTTTTAACGCATTTAACGCATGCGCAGAATGAGCTTCCAATCCGTCTGTTGTTGGTCGTCGGGACGAAAAAAAAGTCACTTGCAAAATGAGCTTCCAATACACCACTTCAATCTGAACTCTGTCCGCTCTCATGCAGACGGTCTGTTCATCGGTAATGATCCTTCCGCAGGTTCACCTCCGGAAACCTTGTTACGACTTTTACTTCCTGTAGATCAGGGTCTCAACACGTCGATCGCGACCTGCCAGTCGATCGCGGCGTAGTGTCGGTAGATCGCATGACATTAAAAAGATTGGCCCGCCCCCTAACCAGTGGCGTCCCTAGGCTAAAAAACCCGGGGCTAAAGCCCCGGATGTTTTTTAATTAGCCCCGAATGTTAATTTCAACAACAACAACAAAAAAGATTTGGCACACAAGTGGTTAACACCTCCAGGTCGCACGTGATGTCATTCACCCAAAACAGTGGAGTCAGACTGGCAGCAGGCGCACGTAACAGCAAGCTGCTGTCTGAGAGTGTTTCTATGTCTACACATTTCGCTGTTTCGCTCCCATAACGCGCATCGCTCTGCCGTGATGCGCGCCGACACTACCGCACACACAGGTGAGCACACTCTCACTAGAAAAACTCACTAGCACCCCCCCCCCCCCCCCCCCCAGCAATTAAAACCTCCAGAAAATTATTAGAATTAATATTGCTTCCCAAGTTTAAGTGTGAGGTACTTTATGTTTGTTTGTTGATATTGTTGATATTTCTTATATGTTTGACACAGTGAAAAACAGCCTGGGGTCAAATTGACCCCAAAGAACACCGACATTAAACAATGAATGGGGTCAAATTGACCCGAAAGGTAACAGGAGGGTTAAACATTCTGTTTAGGATGAAGATGTATTAATATTCCATATGGAAGAAAACTGCTAAATAACTGCTGAGTTGCAGCACCATTGTATAGAAGAATGTATAAATGTATATATCCGTCTTTTGTCATAAATCTCTATGTTCTCACAAAATATACCGAGAATATCGGTAATATGTGATTAATCATGATTAATCCACAAAAACCTGTGATTAACCCGATTAAAAATTTTAATCGTTTCACAGCCCTAATATATATACATATATCTCAATATATATATATATATATATATATTTATATCAATATATATATATACTGTATATATATATGTCAATATATATATATATATATATAT